>NC_134022.1:18388172-18570672 GCF_040712315.1 Castanea sativa
ACTTGCCCAAGAAAGCTAAAATTCAATTTTTTGATAGAAATCCTGACCCAACGTTTATAATCGAAACGCGAACCAAAGGTATAAGTATGACACCTTGACCCAATGATTATAATGAATCACGAACCAAAGGTATAAAGTTTGAACGCCACAAGGAAGAATCCTTGATAAGTTCACAGTTCTTAAAGAACCAAAAGAAGAGCAAAGCCTCATCTTTTCTGATTTTTATTCAATAATCTATGAAAAACGTTTACAAACTTAAAAGCCTATTTAAGGGCTCCATAAAACTTGACAAACAAGCAAATATATTCTAAAATAACTCCTAATTGATACATTACCATATCAGAAGTTAAATTTGACCTAAAAAGCATTAAATGCACCTAAAAACAAGGAAAATAACTAAAAAAACATTCTAAATACTAAAAGCCTTAAATTCAAGTAGATTTGGTCTGAAATAGCAGCTTATAAATAAGAAAAATCTTCATTAACTGATATAGAGCTAGAAAGTCAATCAGCCATTAATTCATACCATAAATTACTCCCAATTAAGCCAGATCAGCTCTCAATAGCTTGGATTAAATTTATTACGCATTCATCTTTCTTTGGACCAAGCTTGGAATGTCCTGCGTTAGAATCAGCCAAAATCTCTTGAATCAGCAGCCCATTAAGTGCTTCTTTGATCTTCTTGGATCTTGCTCTTCTAATAGGCCCAACTGGAATATGCAATGGATTCTTGAATGCTTGTTGATTCTCATCACTAACAGTAGTTAGACTAACTACTGATGGAGGCTGAACTTTTGTAATGTGGATATTAAATGATGCACATCTTAGAATAGGCTTAACTCATTTTCTTGTATATTATAGTGGTTGTGACGTTTTCCCACCAGTGGGACAAACTGATGATATGTAATTATTTATTTGGACCTCTATTTTTTTGTGGCCAATGATCCTTGTAATTATTGCAAGAGCTCTGACTTACTTTGGGGGTATATTTAATGGTATTATTATGATAATTCTTGATGTTGGTACTTTATATGATTTTTTTGGATTGAATTGCCAAAAATTAAAAAAAAAAAAAAAAAAAAAACTTCAGGTACTATTGAGATGTCTTTCTCATGCTTTGGACCCTTTGGGGTCTGGGGTGTGACAACTTCTCCATTTTCCTTATTTGCTTTGTTGTTGTATACCCATTCATCACAGGCATCTGTCAAACACAAAATCATATATGATTTAGTTGGAAAAAAAATATTATTATGAAATGTGAACAGCTTACATTGTGTGATTAAAATTAAACCATAGTACAAGGGATTACAATAAATTAAATTAAAATAAATATTTAATGCTTAAACATAAAATATAATTGGGCTAAGTTTTATAAACACCAAATGGTCTAAATCCATGGTCTAAATCCATAAGATACAGATTTATTAACTGGAACAAGTAATAGGGTTTGCAAAGTGCCAAAACATATTGGAAGTGGCGTTAGCTTTGTTGGAGACATACCAGGAGCTTTTGGTCGCTCAGGGAAATTTTTTAGCTTTTCTTTTTTTCTTTTTTTTCTGAATAGGGAAATTTTTGAGCTTGGAGCTGCAGATACGTTCTAATGCATTCTTTCACCTATCTAGTATTAGTGTGGGGTAGCCTAGTTTTTTTCATTGCATTGCTACTGGGCCAATAAGCTTGTGTCAGTCCAGGTTTTATTTTTGTATACATTTACTCACTTGGTTTTTATGAATAAAGTTCCATCTTTTCTCTCTAACAAAAAAAAAAAAAAAAAAAGTGCCAAGACATCATAAATTTTACCAAATATCATAGAAACATGTGACATTGTCCAAAGGATATCCTCTAATATATTGCAAATGTTCTAATTCGGAAATCAAATCTTCAAAGCTCCAAGTTTCCTTTGATCACTTAGACCTTTGAAAACCAGATCTAAAGCTTTCTGTCCATTAACACAAGTTTTAGCTGTTGCACCAAGCTTTAAAAGACTGGCAACAGTTTACTTGCGCAACAGTGCATTGTCGTCAGTAACCAAGAGTTTCTTCCCACTCAATAGCTTATCATCATTTGGGTTACCAATTTCTTGTATTTCTTGCTCTTTTGGTGGGTTCCCATTACTCGGAGGACTTCTTGGTTTGAACCCTAACATGAGATAGAGTTTGAATGGGTGTCGAGATTTTCTTCTTGGTTGTCTCAATGCTGCTACCATGGTCTTGTAATTCTACTCGTTGAGTGTTTGTTTTTCGGAGAATTCTCTATATAATACTAACTCCTTGATGAACTAGGATCTCTTGAAACTTTTTCAGCTTGAAACTTGCTTTCTTCTTTTAGTTTGCTTGAATTCCCTTGCAATGTACCTCCAAAATTAGGAAGAAGTCTTACCACTTGATACAAACGAGAACCATGAAATGGCTTAGGAAGAAGTCCCTTGCAATGTACGTCTTCAGTGCGTTTGAAGTTGATGTTATGCATCATTGGTTTCTCCAACCAAACAACCTTACAAGTAGCATTGTGGAGACCTTTTTTGAATTAGCCCCAATTTTGCATAATTATAGGAATCGTCTAGCACTTGCATCAATCACAATTAATATGAAATTTGATGCAAATTTAGGAGTAGTCCTTTTGAAGACTAATAGTATGTATTCTAAACCATCCATGCTACTTAAAGGCACATCCTTTTCTACACCGCTAGAGTTATTAGAAGCAGACCTACTTAAGTAGCCACTTGGAGAACTCAAATCAGCTGATTTTCTAGAAGAATTGTGACAAGAATGGTTTTGGTTATGTTTTATCTTTTGGAGAGCAGATTGAAGATGTTCCCATTCCTTTGCCATCGATACTTTTATCCCTGAGTTTTCCATGAATCTTTGTGAAGTCCTTCGTCATTCATTATTTTGAATCAAAAGAACAACATGGGATGCCCTTAACTTGGGGCTAGGGGTTGGGTGAATTGTCAGCTTTGAACTAGGTACGTAACCACAAGCCAGAACCAGGTGTGCTAAGAGTTAGTTCAGGAGTATGGGTACCACTAGCCATTTCAAGGTCTTCTGCTTTTGCATTATCGCAACTAACATTTTCACGTGTACTGAGTATCACATTGAATCTAAAGCAGTTCCTTTTTCAATGATCTCTATGTCTACAATTGATATATCTCCATGCATCAAACGTACCTAGCACAAAATTACAAGAAAAATTAATCAATAAAGGAATTATAATGAATTTAGACTATTAATCAAGTCACTTTAAAACCTAGTTGATAAAGTTATTTGTGATAGTTATGTGAATCTAATCCAAGTTACAACAACGTATCATACAAATCTAGATGCATAATTGAGTTTAAAAAAATATATGTAGTACAATAAGTGGAAAATGATTCTCTCTATTTAAAATTAACTCATTTAAAGCATCTTTTTTATTTGTACAGACTATCACGTTATTTAAAAGTTTAATTGGTCTATACACTTTTAAACTTAGAAAATAAAATAAAATATGAACCTCTGTTTAGATTGCATATATTGAAACTCTAGATAAACACAGCAAAAAAATAAAATAAAAAATTGATATGTGTGCTAAAGTTAGTCATCCAGAGATTGAACAATGCCAAGTCTTAATCCAGTGCCTCCTTGTGTAAGAGTTGTTTCTGTGACTTGAACATAGTTTTTAAAGATTGAGATTAGTTTTTTCCTTCATAATTCCTTTTCCTTTATTTATGTTTAAACCAGGGTTTTCAGACTCATTTAGAGGGTTTTGGATGTTCTTAAGGGTCTAAGTACTGGGGCCCATCAAAAAGGGAGGCTTTGGGCCCTAAAAACCCTAGAAACCCTAATTTTGACTGCTGAGTTGGCCTGATTTCAAACGGTCATATCTTACTTGATATAAGTTAAAATTAGGCAAAATTTTTGTTCAAATTGAAACCCAAGACATCTACTTTCCAATAAAATAAATTTCACTTAAAAAATCTTTGTGGATCAAAAGTTATAGTAAAAATTGTGAGAAAATGTCATTTTTAGCATTGTTTTCAAAGCGATTTGAGCACTTTTGAGTTGACATTACTTCCTAACTATCAAAATAATTTCAATTACCTTTTATAGACATGTCAGGCTCATTATTTGAACCGGGGACTAAAATTTATTAACGAGTACAAAATGCGGTGTCTACATCGGTAAGGAACATAATGAGTTAGTGTTGATGGGGTCACTATGGATGAAGTAGGTGATATGTGCATCACTGGGATTATAGCTTGCTTAACTCACAATTTGGTTTTGGCAGGTTATGGAGAAGGACGAAAGGCGTGTCTTAGAGGAATTAATCATTGATTTGGACCTTATGCAACAAATTGTTATTTGAGAACCACAAAATAGATCCTTGGAAACTCGCCATGTCTACCTTAAGTATTATAGAGAGTTCAAGCAACACTCAACAACAACACCAAAATCTAAAATAGATAGCTTAATGTCAACGGTAGTTTAAGGTAAATTTTGATGGTGTGATAATTGGGGGGGTAAATTTTGGTATGAGAATGATTATATGAGACTCAGAGGGGTTATTAATTGTTGGAATGTCTAAATAATGCTAACTCAACGCATTTTGTCATCTAACGTGACAATTTAAAGTGATGCATTTTATGAAGAGTTATTAGTTTCTTTCAATATCCTAATGATGGTACTCGTTTAACACTTTTTTGCAAAGCTTTCAATTTCATATTTGCTTCATCTTTTTTTAACAACTTTACTGGTTTCTTTGTACTAATACAACTATGATCATGCAAAATCATGAAATATTAACCGTTTTATTGGCGCGTTAAATGTCTTTCATGCAAATATGACCATACTTATATGAAGATTTTTCATATACGCAAAATATTTTAAATATAAATATATATTTTTAAAAAATTTACAAATTATAAATGGTGTATTTTTATTGACTACCTTGATTCAATTTCAAATAGATTCTTTTGAAATCTCGCTCAAATTCATGGCCCTAAAAATATATGGTATAATCTAGGGCTGAGTCAACACATTTTGGGGCCAGACGCAAGTGTAAAATGTATTTTTATTTAATATTTTATAAGCAATACTTGAATTATAAAAAAAATCCAACACTTTTTATGTAATTTATCACATTAATTAGACCATTTTCATATATTTATAAAATGTATTTTAGAATAGTGTCATAATAAATATCATATTTTAGACCGTTATGGTCTCTCTTGGCAATGTTGACTTTAGTTATTGGATAATAAATTTTACTAATGAATTTGTCTCGAAAGCTATTATTTATAACTATAATTTTTTATAAAGAGAGAAGGATAGAGTAAATTTTTTGTAGGATTGAAATTTTTTGCTTTCTTAGATTACAACAAACATAATAAAACGTATTAATAAAATGTTTATTTTTTGAAGGAATATTAGTAAAATTTTGAATAAAAAAAAGAGTATATATATTTTATAAATGTTATTTATTAAAATTTTGGGCTTTAATTAAAATGTTTACATTGTACCATAAATAGACAAGATATTCTATTGCCCAATTGAAGATGACATTTTTCCTTTCTTTCAGCCTATAAAAGCTGTATTTTTTTTTTTTTTTTTTTACTTTTTCCCCAAAGTGAGAGGTTTTACTCTTTTATTTATTTATTTATTTTTATAACGTATTAGTTTTGTGCAATAGTAGAGGAGATAGGGAATTTCTCTTAGTTTGATACCATATTAAATTATTAATTGGCCAAAAAAATATAAGTTGTGATAAAATAAAGTTTTAAATTAAGTTAAATTACAAGTACTAACTCAACTTACAATTTTTGGAACTCTAGGGATATTAATTCAAATCCCTCTTCTCTAATTGTAGCTATGAAATTAGAATTTTTTTTGTTTAATTATACAATTTGTACGTTAGATAAAAAATATTATTGTACACTTTTAGTGTGATATTCACTTCACAAGTATAAATGTTTGTAGAATGTAAAATGTAAGAATTGGAGTTTAAGCCTTAAAAAATGAGACTCACATGCATCATACATGTACTCTACCTTAGATAATTCTAAGGGTGTGTTTGGTTGTGGTGAAAACAGAGATGATGAAAAATAGGGTGGGGTGGAAAATGTTGTTTTTCATTGTTTGGTTGAGGAAATAAAATAGGAGAGAAAGTTTTCCCTTCTAAACCCACTTTTTTTATCCTCCCAAATTGGGAGGAAAATGAGGAGGGAAAAGTGATGAAAAATACATTTTACAAAAATACCCCACTTTATTACACTCACCTACCCCTTTCACTTTTCTATTATTATATAACAATGACATAATTGTCAATTTATATAAACTACATTTTCCATCCTCCCCTTTATTCTCTCCAACCAAATAAAAAAAAATTTCACCTTCCCACTTTTCCACCCCTCCAACCAAACACACATGAAGAAAGACCAAATCCTTTTTATCTTCTCACTCATTTTTCATCCCCCACTTTACCACTTTTCCCACCAAACAACCAGTGAAATTTATATCTTGTAAAAAAAAAAAAAAAAACTAGCGTATACAGTTAAGAAGACACAAACACAAGACAGGAACCCAAGCTTTACGGGTTCACGCGTCACAAAAAACGAGGGGATGGATGCGCGCGGCGCAGCATTTCTACTCACACTCCCCAAACCAAAATTCGCGCCAAAGCCCATCATCTATCTATCTATCTCCGAAACCCTGGGAATTTTCCCGCCATACCCTACATTTTACAAAAATACCCCACTTTCTTACACTCACCTACCCCTTTCACTTTTCTATTATTATATAACAATGACATAATTGTCAATTTATATAAACTACATTTTCCATCCTCCCCTTTATTCTCTCCAACCAAATAAAAAAAAATTTCACCTTCCCACTTTTCCACCCCTCCAACCAAACACATATGAAGAAAGACCAAATCCTTTTTATCTTCTCACTCATTTTTCATCCCCCACTTTACCACTTTTCCCACCAAACAACCAGTGAAATTTATATCTTGTAAAAAAAAAAAAAAAAACTAGCGTATACAGTTAAGAAGACACAAACACAAGACAGGAACCCAAGCTTTACGGGTTCACGCGTCACATAAAAACGAGGGGATGGATGCGCGCGGCGCAGCATTTCTACTCACACTCCCCAAACCAAAATTCGCGCCAAAGCCCATCATCTATCTATCTATCTCCGAAACCCCGGGAATTTTCCCGCCATACCCAAACTCACACTCCCGAATTTCTATAATCTAAACTCACCCTTTATTTTTTTTAGTTCGCTCTCTTCTTCTCATTTCATTAAACACATTTTTCATTCAAATCACAATGGCACCGTCACGGCGCCATAGCAATGGCCGATCCCCAATCGTAAACCAACAGCGCCAAATCACTGCCTTCTTCACCAAAACGACCTCGTCTTCTCCTTCTCCATCTCCCACTCTTTCCAAGCAAAATTCCAAATTTTCCAGTCTTGTCCCTAGCCCTAGCTCTACCCCCAATTTGAGTCCAAGCCCTACAACCCCTTCTCCTTTCCAATCCAAGTCCAAGAACAAGCCCCTCTTAGTCATCTCCGCATCACCGTTAACTCCTAACGATAAGAGATCGTACGGTGATGATGTTGTGGGGAAGAGGATTAGGGTTTTTTGGCCCTTGGATAAGGCGTGGTATGAAGGCACTGTGAAATCTTTCGATAAGGTAGCTAACAAGCATTTGGTTCAGTACGAGGATGATGAGGAGGAGCTATTGGATTTGGAGAAGGAGAAATTTGAGTGGGTCCAAGAGACCCTCAAGAAATTCAAGCGGTTGCGCCGGGGTGCTTTCGATTCGAGTGAGGCGGTGAGGATTGTTGAGGAAGATAAGGATTTGAAGGGAATTAAGCCGGTACAGAGGCGGAGAGGCGTGAAGGCCGTCGTGGAGGATGAGGAAAATGGTGGTGATGATTCTAGTGATGAAGATTGGGGGAAGAATGTGGGGGAAGAGGCTGTCGAGGAAGTTATGGATTTGGGTGAGGAGGAGGAAGAAGAGGGTGTTGTAAAGGGGTCAAAAGGGAAGGATGGTGAGAAGTATGGGTCGAGGAAGAGGAAAGCGAGTGAGGGGGAGAAGTTAGGGTCTGCTAAGAAGAACAAGGGAGGTTTCAAGTTTTCCTTGGTGGAGCCTACTAGTAATAATGCTGAAAGTAAGTAAAATGGAGTATTATATTTGAATTGACAAGAAATGTTAGGGTGAAAGAGTATATGTAGGAATCGTTTATGTTATAGCACAGGTTGCAAATGGAATAAGTTGTGTACTGTATTATTTGAAGAATTTATAGTTCATATGCGGGGGCTGTTATGTGGACCTCTTTATTTTTGGATATATCTATTACGATGGCAATCCTCTTGAATAAACCATGTTTTCTTTTTATTGGGTTTTTGCTGTAAATGTGGAAGTTTTGTGCTAAAGTGTAATTGCTATGTTTGTATTTTTTTTTATCAAATTAGAAATAGAAAGTGTAAAAGCCATTAGAAAACTATGATTAGTTCTTAATTTATAAATTAATGTGTCTGTATTCACTGTTTTCCAATGATTTATTACTTAGTATGTTTTCCTTCCTTAGCTGTTCCTTGTTTTTGGTTCTGATGTATGCTGTGGTAATGGAGGTTACAATTACAGGAGCAGATATTTGCGATTTATATCTTATTGAGAACTGAACTTGAGCTTGCATTTTCTGTAGGTGGAAAGGCATCTAATGAACTTGGTAATGCCTTAACGGGTGATGCCACAGAGAGGTTTGGTATGCGCGAAGCTGTAAAGTTTCGCTTCCTTGGGGAGTGAGTTCTCAATAATCTTTGTAGCTTGTTTTTTTCCAATTATCTTTTGTCCAATAACTGCACTTTGTGCCTAATATTTTATGGAATAATATACCCCTCTTTACTACTGCATCCATATGTAATTGTGTGACAGGATTGGAATGTGTTTGAGTGGGAAAATGGAAGTAGGCATTGTTATGCTTAGATTTAGTATAGTAATAATACTATGCTCAAATTTCTATTTATAGCTTTTGTGGCATTCAGATAGTAATGTGGATAGCCTTACCATTCATATATGCTGAAACTGTTAGTCTTGGTACAGAGAACGTAGGGACGCAAAAAGAAGGCGTCCTGGTGATGCAAACTATGATCCGAGGACACTTTACTTGCCTCCTGATTTTCTAAAGAGTTTATCAGGTGGCCAGGTGATTGCTTATTTGCTTTCAGACAATATGTGGCTCAATGATCTTTTATTTCATTTTCGCTTTGTATTTTAATCTAGAGACCTTTATTTTTGTGCAGAGACAATGGTGGGAGTTTAAGTCAAAGCATATGGACAAAGTGTTATTTTTCAAGGTATACATTACATGTAGCTCATTTTAACTAAGCAAAGCTAGATTCTGTTATCCAAGTTGTCATTGTCGTTACTGCAGTTAAACTGTTAAAGTAATAATCATTTCATTTTTGCTGGAGCAGATGGGAAAATTTTATGAACTTTTTGAAATGGATGCCCATATTGGAGCAAAGGAACTTGACTTGCAATATATGAAGGTATTTATTAGACTGGGTGCATTCGACACTGATATTCTGTTTTTGTGCAATTCCCCCCCCCCCCCCCCCCAAAAAAATCAGTTATTGTTCACCCTGGAGGGTATTGCATCATCTAAATAGTCAGAAGAAAAGGGGAAAAAAAATAACAAGATGTGTTTTCATTCTAACACATTGTTTTGATGTTTGTTTGAGTATATTCATGATGTGCGCCCCCCCCCCCCCTTTTGTAAGTTGATAATTGACAACTACTTGCATTTGTAGGGAGAACAACCGCATTGTGGATTTCCAGAAAAGAACTTCTCTATGAATTTGGAGAAATTGGCAAGAAAGGTTGGCTCATTCATATATCTCTATTTCCAGTTGGTTGTCTCTATTGTGTTCATGCTGTTTAGATTTCTTTGATGAGCCCATTTTGTACCCTGGAGATGAAATTTAATATAAGCTGTTTTGACATAGCAGGGTTATCGGGTTCTTGTTGTAGAGCAGACAGAAACCCCTGAACAACTAGAGCTTCGTCGCAAAGAGAAAGGTTCTAAAGATAAGGTCTGTGTACCTAAAATTACTGAGAAGATATGTAGATATTCTAATATTATTTTGTATAAAAGATAAAAATCTGATTCTAGTGATCTAATGGTTAAGTCCAATCTAGGAAATTCCTGTTCAAAGATTAATTAGATGGTTAATTTATTAAACTGGCATGTGGACCTCTGTCTTGATAGCATTAACTGAAAGTTTGAATGCATTTTTGTCACGGTCATAATCATACTACCCTTTCAGAATTGTTTATGGCTTAGGATGTTGATTAAAGAATCATTAAGGGTAGAAAGAATTATATATAGTTGAGTCATCATCTTGTTACTCCACTCTTTGATTGTTTATGGTAATTATTTTCTTAGTTTGGTGTCTATCTTAATATCCCATGTTGGATTTTTGAAAGTGAAAAAAGAAGAAAAAAAGAGAGATAAAGATGAAATAAATGTTCAGCATTTTTGACATTCTTCCTTGTGTTGATAGGTTGTGAAACGCGAAATATGTGCTGTGGTTACAAAAGGAACACTTACTGAGGGAGAGATGCTATCAGTAAATCCTGATGCTTCTTACCTAATGGCAGTGACTGAAGGCTGTCAGAGATTGGCAAACCAAAATGCAAACCGGATTTTTGGTGTTTGTGTGGTTGATGTTACAACCAGCAGGATTATTCTTGGACAGGTATGAGTCTAGTAGAATCTTCAAGTTCAACAGCTTTCATGTGTCTCCTGTTCTCAGGTGTAACATGTATGTGGGTGTATGCTATGGAAAATCAGGCTAATATGATTTTACTGAGACTCTTGTTCTGTATGCTGGGTTGGATTGATTAGTTGTCAAATGAGAAGTACTCTTATGATCCTTACTTTTTTTCTTCTCCTTTTGTGATTGTGCCCCGCTGCCCAGTTGGGGGGTTGCTTAGGGGCTGTGCATGATATTTAATATTGTGAAAAAGGTCTTATGGATTGATTGTTGGTTGTCTATGTGTGTTTTATTCTTTTGTTAACAATTGGCTGTGATGGGTGGCCATTGCATTCCCTTTTTTAAGCTTCAGTTCTCAATGTTGTCATGATCACAAGTCTTTACATATAATAGACAATGCTCTGCACTTCGCTGCACATTTATCAGATTTTGCGTTAATAGCTCGATTAAATCATGCATCTTGTGTGGGATGTGGTTTATTTGACTAAGCATGTTACTCTACCAGTTTGGGGATGATGCTGAGTGCAGTGCCTTGTGTTGTCTATTGTCCGAGCTAAGGCCAGTGGAAATTGTAAAACCTGCTAAACAGCTCAGTCCTGAAACAGAGAGAGTGCTGCTGAGACATACAAGAAATCCATTAGTGAATGATTTGGTTCCATTCTTGGAATTCTGGGATTCTGAGAAAACCGTGCATGAATTCAAAAGTAGCTACAGCCGTATTGTTGAACAATCAGTTTCTGGATCTTTAAACAAAACAAATTTGGATGGTCTTCAGTCTCAAGTGGAGGAAAATGGGATGGGCTGGCTGCCAGATGTTCTGTCAGATCTGGTAAAGGCAGGCGAGAATGGTAGCTGTGCACTTTCTGCTCTTGGAGGCACTATATTCTATCTTAAGCAGGCTTTCCTGGACGAGACATTACTTCGATTTGCAAAGTTTGAGTTACTTCCATGCTCTGGTTTTGCTAATATCGTCTCAAAACCATACATGGTTCTTGATGCAGCTGCCCTGGAGAACCTTGAGATTTTTGAGAATAGCAGAAATGGAGAATCTTCAGGGTAACCTTTATGTATGCTCGTATACATACATCTTTATTGCCATTTTCACCTTCTTTTGATTGTTTTTTCCTTCCTCTTTTAAGGACGCTCTATGCCCAATTGAACCACTGTGTGACATCAGTTGGGAAGAGGTTGCTCAAGACATGGCTTGCAAGGCCTTTATATCATCCAGAGTCAATTAGGGAACGGCAGGATGCTGTTGGAGGTTTGCGGGTGAGTTCCGTATCGATATGCTTCTTATATTCCACTATTATTAATTCCTTCCAAGGTTTCTGGGTTTGACAAGCTATAGCAAAATGATGTTGTTGGCTATGGTCTTAAAATTTTCATTTTTAGGATACATGTTAGCAATTTTGTTTTTAGTAAATTATCTTTTGATGTTTATGGATTTCTTAAATAGAGAACTTATCAAAAAAAAAAAAAAAACTTAATTAGAGTAGAACATATTTCAAATCCTAATGATTGCAACTTTTGCCTTTATTTTTTTTTTTCTTTTAAGTTGGGGAGGGAGAAAGGATGATTTCATATATTGCTTTTGGTGGAGGGTTTTAAGTGGTTGATAATTCATATGATAACATTGAAATTATAAGTCCAAGTTATGGTCTGAGCCTGTTGCTCTTTGTTAATTCTTAAACAATGATACATATATATATATATATGACCTACATGGACTACTTAAATTGTTACTGTTACACATCATACTATACTTGTATGAGGCAGGACATGAACATGACATGAAGATTTTTGAGCAGTGTTTTCACAGCCGTTCACTTGACATCAAGGCTTTTTGGCAGTATTTGATATGTTCTTTTCTTTTTAGGGAATTAATCTAGCTTTTGCACTTGAATTTAGAAAAGCACTGTCCAGGCTTCCAGACATGGAGCGGTTGCTTGCACGTGTTTTTGCTAGCAGGTAAAGCCAATCTGACTAAGTGCACACATTTGTATTAGAATACATATTAGATAGATAATCTATTGATGGTTATGAAGGATGATTTATGTTTATGGACATTAATTTGATGCAGTGAGGCTAATGGAAGGAATGCCAAAAAAGTGGTTCTATATGAGGATGCAGCAAAAAAACAGCTCCAAGAGTTTATATCAGTGCTGCGTGGTTGTGAATTAATGGCCCAATCATGTTCTTCTCTTAGTGTTATTTTGGAAAATGTTGAATCTAGAGTCCTTCATCATTTGTTAACACCTGGTATGAGCAGCTTTGATTTTTTAAGCAATATGCTATTAAAAGAGTCTAGTTTGGTGTCTTATCTTTTATATATGCAGGTGTAGGTCTCCCTAACATTGATTCGGTTATAAATCATTTCAAGGATGCTTTTGATTGGGTAGAAGCCAATAATTCAGGACGTGTCATACCTCATGAAGGAGTTGATCTGGAGTATGACTCTGCCTGTAAAAAAGTTAAGGGGGTTGAGTCTAGTTTAACAAAACACCTCAAGAAGCAGCAAAAATTACTTGGAGATGCATCAGTAAGAATTTTTTTGCAAGCTGTTTAGTCTTTGAATCTTTAGTAGTCTACTTCTTTGTTTATTTATATTCAACAACAATAACCAAGTTCTGTTATTTAACAATCTGTAACAGATTACATATGTCACAATTGCAAAAGAGGCATATCTCTTAGAAGTACCAGAAAGTTTGCGCAAGAGAATTCCTCGTGACTATGAGTTAAGATCATCTAAAAAGGTGAAAGCAAAAGTTGTGGTGAATGAAGTAGCTACACTGGTTATTTTTGATCGTGTAATTGAACATATTTTAGATACCTGGACTAATTAACAACCAGGGTGTAATGCCTCTTTCTTATCTTAATTGCAACTTAATGGAAAGCATTGAGCTCTCATTATGACAGTCATATTGAACTGTGAATTTTAATGTGATAATGCAATGAAGTAATCTCTGTCATGTTGAATAACAGGGCATAGTTTATAGTAGTACCGGGATTTATTGGTTCTTTTGGTTAATATTTTATCTTTGCCAGTTTCAATCCCTAGTTAAAATAATTCTAAAGTGCCTTATTTAGCAGCACATTAATTTGGGTTTTATATCTCAACTATTTTTTATTTTGTTTCTTGCCTGGCATTTTCAGGGCTTCTTTAGGTATTGGACTCCGAGTATCAAGAAGTTGTTGGGAGAGCTTTCACAAGCTGAGTCTGAAAAGAAATCCAAGTTGAAAAGCATTCTTTAGAGGTTGATTGGATGTTTCTGTGAGCATCATAATAAGCGGAGGCAATCAGTTTCTGCTACTGCAGGTATGCATACCCTTCTCTTTTTCTCTTTCAGATACACTCAAGCATACATGCAAACAAGTGTGCATATAGAAGAGTGGAGATGTCACAAGGTCATAGTTCTCTTTTGGGGAAATGTCACATTGTCATAGTCCTCTTTTGGGGCAATAATGGTAGTAGATCTTCAGATCACGATGGTTTAATGTCTGCTTCTATAGTATCTCAAAATTTAACTTTATGTCTTGGAATTTTATTTTGTTACTAAGTTATCTGACATATTGTCAGATTTCATGTTTTCATGAATAAAAGAACAATATTATATAGTAGTTTACATTATACAAAATGTATTTCATTTTCTATGGCTAAAATTAGTACATGTTGCAGAGTTGGATGCTTTGATCAGTCTAGCAATTGCAAGTGAATATTATGAAGGGCCAACAAGCCGGCCAATTATATTAGACTCGTCAAGTCCGGATGAAGTGCCATGCTTTTCTGCAAAAAGTCTAGGACATCCTGTTCTTAGAAGTGATTCTTTAGGCAAGGGTACCTTTGTTCCCAATGAAATTATGATTGGTGGCTCTGGTCATGCTAGCTTCATCCTTCTCACTGGTCCTAACATGGGGGGAAAATCAACTCTTCTTCGCCAAGTTTGCTTGGCAGTGATTTTGGCCCAGGTAATGTTTTTGTGGTTTTTGTTGTGCAACTGAGTTTTATTATTTTGCGGTTTTCACCTTAAAGGTTCTTTTCAGGTAGGAGCAGATGTCCCTGCAGACAGTTTTGAGTTGTCACCTGTGGACCGAATCTTTGTTCGGATGGGTGCCAAAGATCATATCATGGCAGGCCAAAGTACATTTTTAACTGAACTCTCAGAAACTGCATTAATGCTGGTAAGATTTGTCAGTGGATCAAAGGATTTTCATTGCACACTATTGTTATGCCTGTGATTTTATAGATTATTTGCAGAATCAAAGACAACATTTTGAGTATGTACAAATTGATTAGTCTGCCCATATTGGTTCTGAGTTTTAGCATAATTTCTTAGATCTTAACTATCAAAGTACAAGCCTATCACAAATTTCTCCAGTTACTTTATGTTGAGTCATGCTAATAATTTCCTCACTTGCATTCTAAATTTTATTTTTCTTGCATATTTGTCCTGTATCTCATCTCATGAGAAGTATCTTCTTGCATAAGAGAAACTCACTCTTGTTTGATCATTATGCTTTAGAACTTTTAAAGAATAGTTTGCAAAAGTAAATTTTATAATGAGTTAAGATGAATATGGTTGAATAATTTTCATGCCATTGACATATTTTTGCTGGTCGATGCAGTCTTCTGCAACTCGTAATTCATTGGTGGCATTGGATGAACTTGGACGTGGAACATCAACTTCAGATGGGCAAGCGATTGCGTATGTGTAAATTATTGGATTAACTTGTCTTTCAGTGAATTCAATATTAATGACCAATTCTCTACAAATTTGCCTTTTCTCTGAGGGTTGTATCTGGTTGACCTTTGTTTCTACTTGGGTTTTCTATCCATTGCAGTGAATCAGTTCTACAACATTTTGTCCACAAGGTGCAGTGTCGAGGAATGTTTTCTACTCACTATCACCGATTAGCTGTAGACTATCAGAAAGACCCTAAGGTATACCTCTGCCTTTTCTGTTATTTTTCTATTTCATCACGGACGCTGTTGATTCACAAGCCAAGGGTATCTTCTTAATCTTAAAAAAACAAGACAAATGAGTTTTTAGCATGATTGGCCATGTGATAACCATATATAATAGTATCATAGTTTACATTAGATTCATCATGGTTTAGACATAAAGGCCATGATATTGGCACTCTACCAATGGGCACAAATATTCTGAACATTGTCTAATTTGTTGTTCTTCATGTTTTGAATAGGTTTTGCTGTGTCATATGGGATGCCGAGTTGGGAATGGAGTTGGAGATGTGGAAGAAGTTACATTTCTTTACAGGTTGACACCTGGTGCATGCCCTAAAAGCTATGGTGTTAATGTTGCACGGTTAGCTGGTAAGATTTTTTTGTATTATTGCCTCTGTTGAGAAGCTCTCTTTATTAACCAGAAGAAACGTAGCTGAGGTACAATGATTTGGTTTATGTGATTTTAGACTGTTAACAACGATTAGACTTTCAGAGATAAGGACCTGGGCCTGAGGGTATTACTTATGTGCTACCTTAGTTAAGAAGCTCATTAGGTGGATATTGTAGCATAGTTAAGAAGCTCATTCTTTTTGGGAATGATCTCTTTTTGCTTCCGTGCCCTTTATGCTTTTCAAAGCTACTACTATAAGAGTTAAAGACTTAAGGGTACTTATTCGGTAAAGACGAGAACTCGTTTATAGGCCTCATGCCCTCCTTACAACTACTTGGAAAAAAAAATGCTTACCCCTGCAAATTATCAGTTTTTGTTTATGAAGGCTTTGCCTAATACTCCTTACCAAAAGAGATTTTGCCTTAAAACTCCTCTTATTGATTGCCATTTTGTTACTGGGTGTAATTATTACTGCTTTCTCATAAAGTCCAGTTACTATTATTTATTTCAGGACTTCCCGAATCTTTACTTCAAAGAGCTGCTGCTAAGTCCAGAGAATTTGAGACTACATATGGTAAACACCTGAAGACATTTGAAGATAACTTGTATAATCAAAGTTGGATTGGGGAAATGGTAGAATTTGTCAGAAAGTTAATAGACATTACAGAAAATTTTAGTTGCAATAAGTCTCCGGAGAGCACTGGTGCCAGCTTCCTGACTGAACTTCAACATAGAGCACAAATACTTCTACAGCAAAGTTGAACTGATTGAATGTATTGCTTTGTGAGACTTGGGTGGCCAAGCTTCAGCCGTTATGATTTAAATTCAGAACCGTTTATCATGATTCCTCATGCCTACTTCCCAGTTGTGTCAATAGTGTTGAAGCACTGTATTCATATTTCAGGACTAGCTGAGGGTGTAAAGTGAATATCCAGCCATGCTTGACAGAACTTGCTATATAGAACGAGACTCAAGTCTAATTTTATTGTGGAAGAATCTCACTTTTTAAGTTGGGAGTGACCAACATTTTTGTATAGTAATATTTGTGAGATAACATTTTAGGCTAATTTTTTTATGCCCGAATTGTAAGGAGAGAAGGGTAGCTGCTGTAAATTACAGTTGGATGTCACATTCGTTATAGTGGAATCAACTTTCAACCAACAAAACAAAAGTTGTTGGCTATGTCTTTAATCTATGAATTTGGCTGTTCATCCGACTGACTTGTTTTTGAAGCTAACACATATAGGTTAAATTAGGTTGTTCATCTAACTAACTGGTGTAGCTTTCACAATGTTTGGAACTTCCTTTTGGTTTTTGCTTTTAAATTTTGGATTGATGGGTCAGTAGGGTGAGGTGGATAAGAACTGTTATGTCACGAACTTGATAGTGCAAAATGCAAATAGGGATCTACCTGATCCGAATTTTTCGTGAAGGTTTTTTTTTTTTTTTTTTATCTTTTTTCATTTGTATCCCAAAAAGGGAGAATTTTGACAGTGAACATTGATACAAGGCTCTGATTCAAATTTAAATAATGATAGAATACTTTAGGAGGATTGGCCTTTAGACTGAATGATGCTGCTCTTCATCTTCATTGGCTCCAATAAAGTTTGAGGTGTCATCATCAGAATCCTGATAAATCAATAAAAATCAGTAAAGCTCCAATACATTTCATGTAGCTTCAATTATGTGTTCCTAATATGTCTTGACAATACAAATGAAAAGTGGAATTATGTCTTGACAATACAAATGAAAACTCACAATCATTCCCATATTCCCATCCAAGTTTTACTTAAAATGTAGAACCTATTCTCTGTTAGTTGAATTAAAGCCACTATTTTTTTTTTTTTTTTGGGTATCGTAGCTATCATTGAAGTATTGGAGTAAGAAAGGCCACCAACCTGGTACTGGTACTGGTACTGGTACTGGTACTGCCTCCGGATACTATTTTGAATTGCTGTGATTGTCCGCATCAATATCAACATTGGGAAAATAATTCCAGTAGCCCTTAGAATAAGTACCTGCAAAATACAAGAACATGATCAAATTAATTGATGCAGAATTAAGAATCTAGTTCAGAATCCCAGTTGCAGAACAACACAGATGAAAAATGAAAAGGAGCAGACTTACAGTAAGAAGTGTGAAGGGGTAATCTTCCGTACCACCATGAAGCACGGCAAACATATGTTTCATTAGCAAGACCACTGTAAACTGCAAAATTCAATCAAACAAATAATCATATATAATGATATGCAAACTAAGTGGTGGATCATGTTATAAATTTAATTAATTGAAATCTAATATTATGTGAGATGAGAGAGCATTACTCCCAAAATACTGAATAATACTCAACCACAAAGTCATTAGCTTCTAAAAAAGAAACTTAATAATTGATCTTCCTTTCAAAAAATTGTGGGCTTGTGGCCCCAAAATAGGCCCCAACCGTAAAAACAAAGCCAAAATGTAGGCAGTTTGAACTTTGAACACATACTTAGCAGACAAACTATCAAATACAGAACAACTGTACACTTAGTAAATCCGACTAAAAAATTTCTATTTTTATATTTAAGGTCAATGTACGTTACTAAGTTTACAGCTTAAATCTATGTGGCTGCCAAATCGCATGCAAGCAAATAGTCAACCAAGTACGCAATATTAGTAATCCTATCCATATTTTCCAAATAATCCGATTACAACATGTGTTTATAATAATTGTACTAAATCAATTAATCAAAATTTTTCTTTTGTTTGTTTAAAAAAAAAGATTGGATTAATTAACAAATAACAACTAGCTATTATAAGATAAAAATTACACCACAAAGCAAGGTGTCACTATAATATGGGGGTACCCTATAAATAAGGTAAAAATGGATTTGAATCAGCCAAACTTACAGTTAGAGCCAGTGATCGACAGCAAGATGCACTTCTGTCTGCGGCGGATGTACACTCGGGATACTCACTTATGGCTACTAATCTTGGCCTTATTATTGTCTCTTCTTCTCCTCTTGGAATTTGCAAGCCATCTCTGTTACTGTTAATTAAAATATAAATACTTAAATTAATTATTAGTGTTTTACTATGAAACCGAAAAAGGCAAAATGGGTTTTGGGTCAAGGCCAAGTTTTGCACATTTTAAAGTTGCTCCTGGTCCTACTCTATAATTTGACCCAAGAAAAAAAAATGTCCCATGTTAACCGAAAAAAAAAGTTGGAAGGCAGGTTTTATGGAATATTATTTTTTGGATTTCATCTTTTGTGGATTATTACTTCAATCATAAACTACACGAAAATAAAGGTTAGTGACTTTTACTAGAATTTAAAAACGAGCCACTTGTCACGCTCATGCACCCTTACTTTCTAAGTTGTGTAATAATAACTAATAACAAATAATGGATTGGAAAAAGTACCTAATGGTTACTGCTTCATCAACCAACGACTGAGACTTCTTAGAAGGTGCTGTGTATCCTGGCTCATATTTCTGCGAAAATTTACATTTCATTCTCATTAATGATGGAAAACTTGTCACGTCTCTACTTATAAAAGCTATGGATATTGACAGCAATTAAAACATTCCCCAACTGATTTATTACTGGAAGATAATTCTATTTTCTCCTTTTTATTAAGGAAATATGATTAAAATTTTCAAAATACAAAATGAGTTTTGTTTTTGTATGTCACGGTGAAACCAATATGACATTTCAAATTCTCATAATTATAAAAAGAGAGAGAAAAGAGACAGACAAAAAGATACTTAAACATAAAGGAAAGTTAGGCAAACGACAAATTTCAAATTTGAGATACCCAAATTCTAAAACCAGAATAAGAGGATGACGATGCAAACTAATTTTAACAACTCAATCTTAAAAAAGACAGACCCAGTTTGAGTTTGAATTACAAGAAAGGAAAAAGAAAGGATTCATTTAATACAAAAGGTACTTTTAAAAACACAAGGTTTCTACAACAGAAAAAACAGAACATAAAAAAAAAATTTAAAAAAAAAAAAAAAACACTTAGAACCCAAAACTCAGATACCAACCTGGAGGCATATTTCACAGGTGGTGTTGCCCTTCTCGTTACACCACCTCTGTATACAATCCCTGTGTGCAAACTGAAAACAAGAAAATAAAAGAAAGATGAAATTTTGTTGTGGAAAACAAATTGAAAAGCAAGATTAAAACACACCCACATGAAAAAAAAAAAAAAAAAAAAAGGTTACAACCTTGTTCAATATTACCAGGATTAAAACACACCAACAAGAACAAAGAAAAAGATCAAGCTTTTTTTCCTTTTTTTTTTTTTTTTTTGGTGCTAAACACAAGCTTTTTCTTTACCTTAACGGTTCCTGAACAAGCACAAGGAGCTTCCAAGCTCTTGCAGCTCTGTAATTCTTCTTCATGGCAAATTCTACAGTATGAAAATGCATAATTTGATTTCAAATCATCCACAAAAACTACAACATCTCCCATGTTTTTTCACAACCTTCTCTCTCTTATTTCAAAAATTCTCTGTTTATTCCTTTCTCTGTTTCTCTCTCTGTCTCCCTCTATTGAGTTTTGCACTTTAAATAAAACAGAAGGAAGTTGGAGTTACAAAATTACCCTTGTTTTTTGAAATGGGAAAATGGAAATGAACATTCGCTTTGGTTTTAAAAAAAAAAAAAAAAATACTTTTGTTTTTAAATTGTGAGTTGGGCAGGCATGGGGTCTGTCTGAACTTGGAAGCTGGATCAAGACGCGCTTTGAAGAAATCAAAAGCTTGAAGTGAAATCTTGAACATTTGACGTAATAAATTTGCGCACGAGAGATGAGAGGTCAAACATGCCTCAGTGCACCATATATACAGATCAAATATATATATATATATATATATATGGGTAAATTACAAATTATACCTCTAATATTTTGGAATATTTAAATTTTACACTCCAAAATTTTAGAATTTAGACGTGTAAAATACAAATACCTCAAAACTTTAAGAGGTAAAATTTAAATTTTGAAATGTCAGGATATAAATCTAAATACCTTTAAATTTTAGGAGTGAAATTTAACTTCTGAAATTTTAGGAGTGAAATTTAACTTCTGAAATTTCAGGATGTAAAATCCATACATCCTCCAATTTAGGGGTTTAATTTGCAATTTACCCTATATATTATTAAAAGCCAAAGTCAAAGAAAATCCAATTAGATTTCAATTAGATTTTCAATTTTGCACCATATGCCTCGTTTAATTTTTAATTTTTGTACCGAGTGAATTATTGAATGTAAAAATTGAGAAGCCTAAATCCAAAGTGTAAGCTAATGCCATGTATAATTTGAACTTTGTAATTGTGATTGTTTTAAATTATACATGTACATATGCACAACATTGCAAATTAGTTAAGAGTAAAAAGCTAAGAGTTCAAATTCAATTAAATTTTAAATTGAATTTTAATTGGAATTTAATTTTGCGCCATGTATCCATATAATTTTTTTTTATTTTTGTAGGAAGTGAATCATTAGGTACAAAAACCAAAGAATATAAATCCAATAAAATTCTAAATTATATATATATATATATATATAATGAGAAACTATTACATATTTTAGAAATGCATGATTTAAAAAATGTGTAAGCTAATATCACATATAATTTGAACATCTTCTAAAAATATATATATAATTTAAACTGTGTAATTATGATTTTTATTTTAATTGTACCCGTGCTTGTGTACTGGGTTACACACTAGTTTTAAGAAAATATAGCTTTTTAAAAATTTCATCTAAATATATATTTTTTTTAAAGTGCATATAGATCTTTCTTTTTAAGTGATAAAATACATTAGTATAACGCCACTGTTACTAGTAAAGTTTCTTGCTATTATTGAATAAGAAAATTGAGGTTTAAACGTTCTAGAACATAAGTGTTATCCTATATTTGTATCTTATCTAAAAAATTTGATAAAATAATTATTACCATAAATACTATAGATTTTGTAATATCACAATGGTTTGATATTATCACTTTTTTTATGCTATATTTCCATGTTTGCTTTTTAATGAAAACATATAATTTTTTTTTTTTTGAAGAATAACTAAAACATAATATTAATTAACAAAAGCAAATAATAAAGATGTAACCATTTAAAGTTTTATGCAATAACTTAGGTGCTAAGGTTGAACTGCATTGATGTTCTTTATATATATATATATATATATATATATATTTCATCTGCTAATCTCTTTATTTTATTTATATACATACTAGCATTTAGCACGTGCAACAAACAAAATTTTCTTAAATAATTAAAATACAATCAACTACATATGATAATACAATAAAATACTTTAAAATTCACCCGGGCAATGTTCATTTGTCCTACTTGTAATTATGCTATTTATAAAATTCATTGAGATACACACAGCTTTAATAATCTGTTTCTGCTGATCTATAACAATCAAGAAAACTAAAGAGAGCGTATTCAGTAATCATATAAGGTAAAATTCCAATGTATAGATACAAAGAAACAATCTTTCAATTTCTATATGTAGAAATACTCTAAGAAGCAAAATTTAAATGTGGACAAACTGAAATCAACCTTAATGGAAAAAAAATCACCTTAAATTCTATAAATTTGGTGGTCTTCTCTTCAATATTGTGTGGTTGTAAATTGTACGAATAACTATGTAGGTTTGAGACTGAGCATGCACGTTTGGTATGAAAACAATAAAGTTTAAAATATTTTCAAATGGTGTAACGGTTGGACTTTTGTGATTAAATTTTCTTCATGGTAGAATTTTAAGTAGGCTTTTTTCTCCTGCATGCCATAACAACCTTAATTGTAAGAATCAACTTTCTCTTGACTTCTGCTTTATATATATATATATATATTCCTTCCGATTTTTGTTGTTTTTTTTCTTTCTTAAGAGCCTAGGAAGTTTCGAAGTTATGTGTTTGGCAACAAATATGAAAATCCAACATGAACTTATTTGGAAAAGAGTTATTTTCATTGGTTTGGTGAAAGAAAAAAAATGGAAGTATGTGGACCTTCTTTTATTTCCCTAAGCATCGTCTTCTTCTCGTTTAAAATTATCATTGCCGCTTTCAAAATTAGGCTTTTTTTTTTCATGTTGATAATGATGTCAAACACGATTGATTTGGAACTCTCATGGAAATTTTGCATTAGCTACAAAAATAGTTCTACGAAAGACTCCCCTTGAGGCCTTGAGTACTTCGCACAAAGTTAATTTTGTTAACTGTAATAAAAAAAAAAAATCATTTTTGTAATCAGCATATGCAGGCAACTATAATAATTAGAAGCTAGATGATGATTACCTCTTTTTTTTTTTTTTAATTAAAGTCGATAGTTTTTATTTATTTATTTTTATTTAACAATCATTAACTAGTAAATTTATTGAAAAGTACTCTCGAGTGTCTACTACTAAGCTTATCAACATGAATAGATGGGAATTTTCAAAGTCCAAATATTCCTAAAACATTAGTGAATTTATTTGAAGGTATTGTTTAGAGCTTAACTTAAAACATGTTATGCCAAGCATATCCTAATATTTTTAGAATTTCAATTTTATAATATAAAAAAGTTTTTTTTTTTTTAGGAATCTATTCCAATCCATTTTGTGATGACTCAAAAACCATTCATGTGTATTATTTGAATAAGTCATATGATTCATTTAATAGGTCATGCACCAAAACTACATAAGTTATTTTATCAATTGTTGCATGTATTAAAGGAAGAGACAAATTTTTTTTTTTTCCTTTTTTATATAAGTATAAGGATGCTGCACTACCTCACTAATCATGTATTGTGCTTAAGCAAAATGACTAGATAAATATCAAACTGCATTCTTTCTCCAAAAAAAAAAAAAAAACTACATGGTACGTGCATCCACCAATAAGACATGAAAGATAAAATTACTATATAAAAAAAAAAAAACCTAACTAAAGGTATTAAAAAATATTGATTGTAAAAATATGCCTTTATCATTTAAAAAAAAATATCAATAACTCTAGAGGCACAAAAATTTTACAACTATCATAGTAAAGTTGTTAACGATAAGTAGAAAAGTAATATTAATGATGAATCCAAATAAGATTTTTGCTAACCCAATTACTATGAAAAATTAACACTAAAACTTGTGTATCTAGTATTTAATGCCTTTAAAAATCTTTGTTTGCATAGATATCTAAGTCCAGAGGGGCAAAGTTGTCACATATATTTAGGATTCGTTTGGTACATGTGTTAAACAATAGTTTTTAGTTTTTTTGAAAATACGTATAGGTGAAAAAATATGTAAAAATACGTATAATATTGTTTAAAAACTGAAAACATGTGTTTAAAATAATGTACCAATCACTCTTAATATTTTCTGTAAGCGCACAATTGCACCTGGCCCCAAGAACAGTTACGGGCTCAGGCCCAATGAGCCTTAAACGATATGAATTTGTAGAGTGTGGGCTTGGAACCCAGGTTAGAAGTGACTAAGGATTAAATGACAAGTCAAAGATTACTAACACTTGAAAACAACAAGGAATATGGTAAATCAACCTCCTCGGACGTAAGCCGAGAGTTGTTCTTATATTATCTCTTGCCCTCGTTTCTTTCTTTTTCTTTTTGATTACAAAAAAGTCAGTCCCCATTTTCTGTTCTAGGTTGCTCCTTAAATACTCTTCTTTTTGATAATTTGTACACGTGTTGCCCTAACTCCCCCTTAGCCTAGATATTTCTTTTCTCAGTGCCTTTGAATAGTAACCAGAAGTTTCCCTTCTACTGTTCAGGTGTCACTTCCCCATTAATGCGGCCAGGGTGGTAGGTGCAGGGTCTTTAATGCGGATGTGGCAGCCTTTACCTTTGGTATTTCCCTAACATCAGTGCTTCCAGGACATTCAAGGGTTCACCCCTTTTAACCATTGGTCTTGGCCGTGTCCTTCCCCAACCTTTACCATGAAGTCCCTGGTCCTTCAGTGTCCGTTCGAGGAGAAATTCACCCTCAACTGTACTCTCGGATCCTCGGCGTATGGGCCGACCCGTAGTACTAACAAATTCCAAACCCAAGAGCAGGTCGGCCTTCCTTAGCATGGCCCAAAGGCCCACATCCCCATCAGGGTCTTTTTACCCCCCACATTTTCCATGAGACAGACTGAAATTATTGCAATGAAAATAACCTTTTTATTTTATATATATATATATATAATTGTTATACCCTTTCTTGTCCCTCGTTGCCATTTCAAAATTCTCCTTACTAGGTTTGAATGTAGAACCTACGATCTCCAATCGATGGCCCCAATCATCTAAACTTCAAAAAATTTAAACTCTGGGCCCCACCTTTTAGATTAGAAAATAGAAAATGCGGTCACCGAAAAGTATCCATATGAGTAGCCACTAGCTAGTTGTGATTTATTGGGCGCACTCGCTAATTATCTATTTTTTTTCCCTCTCAATGTTTTATTTTATTTTATTAACAATATCTAAAGAATACAAAGACAAATATAAGTTAAAGTAGAATTAATATTTGGTGTCCATAATTTTTGATAACTTATTTATTAAATATAAGATAAAAAAAAATATTTTTGATAGTTTATATAAAAGTTAGTTGCGTTTTAAAGACGTAGTTTTGTTATTTTTGTTATTTATTATTTAAAGCTGAGATGAAAACAAAAAATATTTACTGACACATTAATAATATTATTAGTTTTGTTATCATTTATTATTATTGTTATTATTATTTTCCAAAACAATTTTGTGTTACAACTTTCAACAAGTTTCAACTATTCATTACTAAGATTAGCTTTATGATTTATCACAAAAAAGAAAAGAAAAAAAGATTAGCTTTATGAAAATGGCATAAATATCACGCTTATTACAACCAATCTATTGATGACACCTACAAAAGCAAAGAATTCTTGTAAGTACACGTGGCGTTGATAGCATGGCCTGCAGCGCCACGACTAAACAAAATAATTAGATAATATATAGTTTTCTCGTACTATTTTATTTCCCACTTAATTAATATATTAATTTTGCATATAAAAAATAAATTTCCATGAAAGACGTGGACAGCACAATCCTAATTATAAGTGGACGGGTAAGATCAGGTTGATGATGTTAACATCAATGGCCCCACAGGCACAGGGCACACCAACTTGCTTAAAGGTTCAAAAATCAAATGCAATATCCCTTTGGATTGTGCCATTTGTGAGCTCCATAATAAGAGGATTGCATTTGCACATAATTAGACAAATCCAAAATTGTAGGGTAGGCGATAAGAACAAGAAGGGATAAGCACAAATGTCAGCACACACACATACCTCTCCCTCTCTCTCTCTCTCTCTCTCTCTCTCTCTCTATATAATTTTCGAAAATACCATAAGCGAACACAGTTTGAAATTCAAATCATATTCATTTACACTAAATAGGCACCCTTTCTTCTTATTCTTTTTTTCCTCATCTGCCACAAAGTGCTTTGATCATGTGGTTTAGTAAGCTTGATTATCAAAGTTTTTTTTTAAAATTAAATACTATTCTATTTCGATTAAAATTCTATTATCAAAATTTCCGAAAAAAAAAAAATTTTGTTTTAATTTTGTTTAAAATTATTTTAATATGGTGAATTTTTGGTTTTTAATAGAATCGTGTTAACCTTTATAATAACACATGTTTTCAAAAAGAAAAATACATTAGTGATTGATTGATTCTGCATCCTTTTTAGGTGAAATTTTAAAATAAAAATAATTTATAACTCTACATTCACATATTCAAAGAAACAAATCTTTTTATAATCCAATCAAAGTAAACTTGAGTATTTTTATTGATATTCGTAGTAAATTCTGTTTAAATAAACTTATTTTTTTTACTCCATTTTATACTATACAACTTTTTAAAAACTCACTCATTATATATAAATTCAAAAAGTGTCAATTAGTTGAATTCTAAAATTTTTCTTTAGGGGGGAGGGGGGAGGGGGGCGGGTGGGGGAACATGAAAAAAAAAAAATTTAAATGAAATGCTTAGGCACACGAAAGTATTACAGGCCTATTAAGTAAAAGGCTGTACTCGCTTTGAGAAACATTAGCGTGGGTCTGATATAAAAGTTTTGAGTCTCCACTTGTTTATCCTCTATATATCTGCAATTCTTTACCCCTAATAAGAGGTCACTAAGGAAAGAGGTTTATTACAAAGGATGATTGTGAATTTAACAACCTGACCAGGAATGAGAGTAGTTGAAGAAGCCTTAGCTTCAAAGTTCATTTAGGGCTACTATCACAGAGAAGGACTTTCAGATAAGGTGGCCCATGACTTTTGGTTAAATATGTATATTTTAATAAGCCATGGCCCAATATTTTTAAGTTTTTAATAGGTCCAGTCTTAATTAAAGTCTTACTTTATAGGTCACGTCCATTTGGATTAGGCCTAGGCGTAAAGCCCAGCCTGATACAGTTACAACATCCAATCCATGGTCTTTTTCTTTTCTTTTACTAAACATGTGACTCGGACCTATGAACTATGCAGCAACATAAACTGATTTTAAGCTGTTGCTTAATTGTGCATCCAACACCACAAATTGTAGTTCAATTGACACCTACTAATATTTCTAATAATAATATCTATGGTTCAAATACCCATCTCAAAACTATCGAATTATCCACACAAAAAAAGAGCTAATTGTGATTAGGGAGAAAATAGGATATATATTTTTACAATTTTGGTAGTACTTGGCATTAGCCCAAACTTTAATGACATGTTTGGTAGTTTAAAAAAAGAGGGGGAGTAGAGTAAAGGGAGGGAGAGTAATTTAATTACCTTATTTGGAAGTTTTTTAAGGAAGGAGGGGGAGGGGTTTGGAGCAGGGAAGTCTGTTTCGTACCGTACCGGCCGGTACGGCCGGTATTTACCGTTCCGGCACCTTGGCCGGTACAGAAACAAGGTTGTTTCGTACCGGAAAATATACCGGTCATACCGGATCATTTCGGCCATACCGGAGGAAAATTTCAGATTTCGGCCGGTAAATGCATACCGGACCGGAAAAAAATTACGTTTTTTTTGTCACTCTCACCTTCCACCGGCGAGGCGGCGACGATCTCGACATTCTCGACCTCAAGGCGGCGACGATCTTCTTCTCTGGCATCTCTGCTACTTTCTCTTTCTCTCTCTCTGTCTCGGTTTTCTTTACTTTTTTTGAAACTTTTCTTTTTTCAAAGCTCTCTGCCGGTCTGGGCTTCTTCTTCTTCTTCTTCTTCTTCTCTGCTACTTTCTCTTTCTCTCTCTCTGTCTCGGTTTTCTTTACTTTTTTTTGAAACTTTTCTTTTTTCAAAGCTCTCTGCCAGTCTGCCCAAGAAAAGACCTCTGCCCATTGATATTTCTGTCTCAGTTTTCTTTATTTTTTTTTGAAACTTTGCTTTTTTCAAAGTTCTCTGCCGGTCTGCCCAAGAAAAGACCTCTGCCCATTGATATTTTCAAAGCATGAGAAGATGGGTTGGCATTTATTGAATGGGTGGGTCTTTGATTATTTACTAGGTGTCTTTTTTTTCTTTTTCTTTTTTTTAGCTTCTCACTTATATTAATGATGATAACTCCAAATATATATATAATATATATATATATATATATATATATATATATATATATATATATATATATAAAATGTTCTCAAAATGATATTTTGAGTTGTTAGAAATATAATTTTGTATATTATATAAAATAGTAAAAAATAGCGGTAAATCCGAAACGGTACACCGGTATTGACCGGTATCCGAAATATATCGTACCGTAGGCCAAACCGGTACAACCTCCGGTACGGTATTGACTTCCTTGGTTTGGAGGGGTTTCAACTACCTCTAACCCCTCATTTTTAATTCTCCAAAATTGGAGAGACTTGAAGGGAGAGTAGAGTAGAGTAGAGTAGATAAATTATTGACCAAATGAATTCCCTAATTTACTATTTCTAAATTAACAAAATTACAAATCGATTATATAAATAATCTTTGTTTGTTTCCTAAGAAAATTTAAGGTGAATGAAAAAAAATTGAATCTCACTATTTCACTGACACTAAAGCTAAACAACCATGTTATTTTCACTAAAAACCATTGAAAGACATGAAAATGAAAAAAATAAATAATAAAAAATCAACTAATAACTTAAAATTTTTGAATTTTATTGCTCCAACTTTCTGGGCAACCAAACAGAGTAATGTAAAAGAGAGTTCACTTTCAATTAATCAATGCAAAAACAAAATCCCTAATTGCTCATTTATGAATACAAATAATACGATGCACACAATAAGAGAAAAAAATGAATTAAAATCAGCTTTTTACCAAACGAAAAAAATGAGCTTTTCGATGTGCAGTGGAGGCCGATGCGACTTCGGGCTTGACCCGATCCGACTTTGCCGCAAACCGGAGACCATTGGCAAAACTGATAAGCGAATTTATTACAATCAACGGAACCATTGAATTGGCAGCGGATTTGAAGGCAACGACATTGGATCCGGCGATAGCAGCCATGGCAGCTCCGAAGACTTTTTCTGTGCTCTGACACGTCAGTGGAGACCACGGTCCCGACTTGACCCGGTCAATGGTTCGCCTTGTTGGAATTCGGAGCCATCCTGGTTTGCCCTAGAAAGCTTGTCAAGCTCCAGAGCTACTCCACCTTGATCAAATTGGCCAATCTCTCTCTCATCTCCACCTTGTCCGTACGTTGCAATGGTATCACTCTCGACGCCGTCGTTTCCGCCGCTACCTTCCTCCAAATCTTCGATTGCATTTACGATGGTCTCTATCTCTCTCTCGGGGTCTTTGTTTGGTTGCTTAGAAAATTTTGAATTCTAATTTTATTTTTTGGATGTCATATGATAGACTGAGGTGAAGCTAGCTTTTTGTTTGGTTGGTGAGAAATGCAAGGAAATTGTAGAAATTTATGAAGGACTTTTATTTTTATTATAATTTTTTTTAAGGTAATAAAAATTATTTTATAATAGTTTGTATAGGGAATACTCCTAGGCCCACTGGATCCTGGGCCATAGCCTCGTGGTACAGTGCATGACCTCACACCCATTGGATCTTGGGCCTCGGTCCAAACACCCTTTAAGGCCCAATCTCACCTAGAAACCACACTAGGTCCGTTTAGCCTTGAGCGTATTAGAAGCAAATGCATGCTGATCAATTTATAACCTCATTGGGAATGCACTAGCTCGGGACGGTCTATGTGCTCGGTAGCTTGGTATTACCTTAGGGAATATCGCTGCTAAATAACTTTTTTAGATGTTGGAACCCGTTCCAATGCCATTAAACCAACTCCCACAATGGAACATCTTTTGATGAGAAATGATGAGATTGGATCACACCCACACGAGTGAGATCGGAAATAATGATAACCCCTCCACTCATCTTATACTATAAATAGGAGAATAGAATGAGAAGAAGGGGCTGGCAATCTAGGAGAGAAAACAGAAAGAAAAAGAGTGATAGAGTCAGTAAGAAAGAGAGTAACCTCGAGAAGAAAAAGAGGGGAGTTTACAAAACTAGGGGGTGTCATTGGGTCACCTAGCCAAAGACTGCCTATAGCAGGAAATTCTTAAGCCCACTATACAAATAAGTCGTGAACCCAAATATTGGCCCATCTCGTTAAAGCTATTTTGGGTACACACATAGTTAATAGTAGTTTTATATTTTTATTAGTGGTATTTGATGGAATGAGAATGTTGATTAAATAATGATTTAATCTAACAAATTAATCATAGACTTTGCAAGTCCATTTTCAAATAGGGGTGAATTTGTATATTTAAATCATTTCCCTTCCTTTCCATTCTAATTTTTAAAATATCCAAACAAGAGGAAGGGCTAATTACTTCTTTCTCCTTTAGTAATTTTAAAAACATCCAAACAAGGTGGAGGATAACCATTCATCTCTACTCTCTTCCCCACTACTCTCCTCCCATTTACTCCCCTCTACTCTCCTCCCTCTCTAAACTTCCAAACAGCCATAAGGATAATTTCTGTATTTAACCTAAAAGTTTTGTATTTAGGGAATTATATGCCAAAATAAAAAATCTTACTTGGATTAGAAGAACCCGAATTAAGTAGTCAAGTTTATTTCTCGTTTAGCACTAAGGATTAGTGTCACTAGTCATGGCCAGTTTGGTCTTTGACTTGTCATCCTAGATGGTAAAGCGTCAAGTTCATTCGTTACCAACAAGAGGAGGGCCAAGCCCAAGCAGCTGAAGCTGTCACACTGCAGTAGGAGTAGCCTTCTAAACGAGCAATCATTATCTAAATAAGAAAAAAAAAACTCTCTGTTCCTTCCTTACCTCTTAAGCAAAAATATTCTTTTCCATGCAAGGAAATTTAAGAATATAGTTGTAGGCTATAGGGATTAGCGTGGTTTTGAAACCACTCGCTAATGGATCAGGAAATGGGGTCCTCCTTTGAAGCTAATACCCTATAGAAAATGACACCACCTTTCATTTCAAGTTGCACAAGTAATATCAAAGACAAGCCAATTTGGACTATCCAGTGTTTTATTTCAATTATTTGCATTTTTCGGGTGTTTAACATGACCATTTCCTGCTTTGTACAATGAACCGAGCAGCCCAATAGTTTCATTTGGTTTGACCTTCATCAACAGGTAAATATGAAATTAAAATTTTTTTCCATTAATTTCTTTACAAGGTTTCTCTCTAAACTAATAGAGAAAAATCTTTCAAACTCATTCTATATTTTTTTATTTGTTGTGAATTTTAAAAATCAAATGGTTGGATTGCATGTTCTTTATGTTCTCAACATACATGTCAAATTTCGCTAAAATAAGATGTTATCTACTGTTCGACCAATAAACTTATTTTTTATGTACAATTTTAAATCACAAAAATTTGAAATTTTAATATTTTATTAATAACATTGATCTTTGATTCTTTTTGAAATTTTGCAAGTATAAATAATATAATAAGAACATGCAATTTAACGGTTAGATTTTTAAAATTTAAATTCAATAAAAAAAAATATAGGAGGAATTTGATAAGCTTTTTTTCGAGAAAACTTTCCTTAATTTATACCCATCTTATTTGGAGATATTTGTGATGAAATTCCTTTTTTTTTTTTTCCATCAATTTATACTCATTTTATTAGGAGATATTTGTGATAGAACCTTTTAGGCGTAGTGATTGATCCTCCAAAAAAAAGAAAAAAAAAAAAAATGACGCTTTCTATGGTTCAATTTGTGGGGTCTTGGTCTTGAATTTTGTGTGTGAATTTACTGAATCTAGTTGTATCATTAGCCCATTATCCTTTCTCAAAAAAGAAAAAAGAAAGCCCATTATCCAACGGGTAAGCGGCTAGCCCAAATTCTGGAATCTGTCAGGGAAGCTTGGTACTTTTACTCTCTCAAGGAATAAGACAGTATAAAATCATTCATGAAGAATGTGACACCTGCTAGTGGATTATTGGATCAGCTTATGAATGCAACATATATGGTATACTTAGCTCCACGTGGCTTTCTCTAAAAAAAAAAAAAAAAAGGAAAAAAAGCTCCTTTTGGCTAGTTAGATATTTGGTTCAGTGGCTAAGCTTTGCTCAGCAAGATGTTGACCTTAAGATGTACCAAAAAAAAAACATAGCATGACTATTGGTTTTGGTTTAGGTTTAATAATGTTCATCCTAACCAAAAAGGTTTTCCCACTTGTTTTGTTATATTTTCATTAATGTTTGACTATCAGATAGCCTTTTTAGTTTCGAACCCATGACAAATAATATTGTAAATTTTATGTAAATTAATCTAAAATTCCCACAGAACTTGAAAACAGGAAGACAATGACTAACAAAACCCACAACAACTAACAGCTATAAATGTTGATTCCTATTCTCTTTGTTATCAACATTTTAAGGCTGGGAAATTCCTAAGAGCCATATATATTAGAGACTTGAGGCTAAACACTTTTTTTAAGGTCCTAGAGAATGGAAGGAACATATATGAAGAACACAGAGAGCAAGATTGTGGTGGCAGTGGATGAGAGCAAGGAGAGCATGCATGCCTTATCATGGTGTCTCAGCAACCTTGTTTCTCATAATAGCAGGAACACCCTTGTGCTTCTCTATGTGAAACCACCACCTCCTGTATACACCTCCTTTGATGCTGCAGGTTTGCAATTGTTTCTCACTTTGAAGAAGTTTTTATAGTCTTGATTACTATTGAATATAAAGTCACTATATGATTTTAGTTTAATCTCGATTTGAACTGAAATGAAACAACAAAATTAGTCTGCAAGAAGTGATTTCTGTGGCCAATTTTTAGTGCATCCATATTGATAGAGAAAGATTACTTGATTTTACAGGGTATGTGTTTTCCAGTGATGTTATTTCAGCCTTGGAAAAATATGGCAGTGACCTGGTGAATTCAGTGATGACAAGAGCAGAATCTGTCATCAGGAGCTATGGCACCAATGTAAACCTCTCTTCTTTGATACACCAGCCTTTTTAGTTCAAAAAGTACAGGGACATAAACAATTTCATAACTACTTAAATAAATTCTTGTGATTGGTTTATAATGAAAGTTGTTTAGTGATGGGTAGTATGAAAATGATATTGTTTCAATCACAACTTACCACCTTTAACAAGTAATGAAAAATATTGTGAAAAGAAGAGTGTTCCTAGTATTGATCAGTTATTGATGGACTCTGTGCAGATAAACGTGGAGAAAATAACTGGAAGTGGAGAAGCCAAGGATGTGATATGTAGTATCGTGAACAAACTTGGGGCTGACACCCTAGTAATGGGAAGCCATGGATATGGTTTTTTTAAGAGGTACCAAAATAGACATTAAGTTTGTGGTATTGTTTGAAACTTTTGAGTGATGATAATCATTTTCAATTAACTCAGAACTCTACCTTATTCATATTATTTTGGGTTTCTTTGTCTATTAGGATCAAAGAAATTACTTCTCTTTTTATATTAGCAGGGCTCTTCTTGGGAGTGTGAGTGACTACTGTGCCAAGCATGTGAAGTGTCCTGTCGTGATCGTGAAGCATACAGATGATAAATGAGTTTCTAGATGTCCTTTTCTTAGCTTATGACCATGAATGAGTATTCACCACCCAGACTTGGCTTGATGATTGTAATCAGTGGCTTAAGGCTTAGTACATATTGTCCAAATCTTGCAAGAAAAAAAAAGGACAAAAGAAATAATAGTGATTATTCTGGTTTTCTATAAGCATATATGTTGTATATATACTTGCCAGAGAAAATTTTATACGTTAATGTCTTACTAAAAACAGAGCACAACATTGCATAAAAGGATGTGGTTGCATCAAAAGAAAGATACGGGAATGGCAAATTATGCTTTGTTCCCAATAGAAAAAATGCACCAACAAAAAAACTGAAATGATATAAAGTTTATGGTATGTGATTCCTAGTATCTACTTAAATGAAACAAGAATGCTAAGACTTTGAAGAGAATTGGTAAAGCTGTTTGCTAATTCTAGAGAATCATATTCTCATCTCACCCTTTGAAAATCAACCTTTGACTTTAAGCTCCAGAAGGATACATCGCAAGATGAAATTTCTAGCTAAAGACAACTTTCTTATTAAAAATAACATCAATTGAAAAATGTTAGCAGAGAATATTAGAACAAGACAAGGTATTACTAAAGTTTATATGCAAAAGTAGGCCCCAATGCCACTGGCAGACACTGCCAAAACAACTGGCTTACAATCTAAACAGGTCGGCTAATCAGATATCTAAACAATACTAGAAATTAATATATTCCTACACCTCTCAAAGGATAATATGATACATTATAATGTACAGTAGCTATTTATACAATTCTCTCTACCAACCTATAACATGTGAATCTTCAATTCTTTCCTTTCTTCTTTGACGTAATGTAAACACAAAAATTTGTTCCTCCCTTCTTTAAGACAAATTTTTCTCAAACTCGGCAATTCATAAAACCACTTGTGTATTAATCATATGATTCATTAAATTAATTAAATAAGTGGATGGTTGTTTGAGTCTCTGCATGGTAGGTTTGAGTTATTTTTCTCCAAACTTGTTTGGGGATAAAATCTGTCCTAATTGTTATTTGTTTTCTTCCAGGTGAAAAGGTACATTCTTATTACTCTTTAATATCACGAGGCATGACAGAAAGAGCATCTCTCCTCCCCTCCCTCACTCACTTTCCAACTAAAATTCACATGAGAAAGCAAAGCCTAATTAAAGCAACAAATCCTATCTAATGCCATAGCAGAAGGCTTCAACTTCCACCAAAATTAAGGCCACAATAATAGAAAAAAAAATAATACAAATAGGAAATCTCCACTACAATGTCACTACTCTATACCAAACATTCAACTCTGTCAACCATACTCAAATACAAAGCAGACAAGCTAGGAGGAAGGCGTACCTGCACACACTCGAGGTGCTACCAAACTAAGTCAAACCAGTTGATTGCCTAACAGCTGTACAGGATCATTAATACACAATTCCTAATATATTCCTGAGTGTAGAAGTGGACCCTTTGGATGGAAAATCAAATACTTGTAGCACAACAAATCACTACTTCATCACTATACGATGTCCTCAATCATTGTACTCCTAGACCACCCACTAGGTTTGAGTATTCGGCAATCATTTCCGCAGGGCAGCTTCATTTTTCCTCTGAACAAAGATGATCCAGATACAAAACAATAACCTCAACACATTGACAGTTGTAACTACTAAGGTAGCAGGGTAACCCTCAAAAGAATGGAATACAAAGCAAGGGCATAGCATCTCCAAGTTTTTTTTTGGATTGGTAAATTACATGCACTCAATGGGTCTTGAACCCAAAACCTCGGCCCCCAACCCATTATTATGAGAGGAGGAGGAAATACCAATCAAGCCATGGCTTATTGGTCAAAATCTACAAGGTTTTTGACTTCCTTAATAAGTGCCTAAGAGGTCATTAATCATTATCACCAGCACGTATATACAAACAGAGCCAGTACTCTTGAAGGATCTCTAGATCCCTCGTTTAAGTACTTCAATTACTATACAGAGATTCATGTTGAATTAACCATGAAGCACTCATGTTGTGGGCCTCTCTACACCTCTATTCTTCAGTTGATAGCAAGCATCCCTTTGACATGGTTCTTCAAACAAACTCAAAAAAGCGAACTTAAAACTAATCTTCTATGTAGTCTTTCCACCATGAATCTTACTTAATGGAGGTTTCAAAATAAAATAGCAAGACACCACAACTAAAAAAGAAGAAGACAGAGGCAGTGTTATTTTTGTAGTTCATGTTACCGAATCTCCTCTTCATTGGTATGACGCTGCTCAAAGCCACAGGTCTTGGTTCCTAACCAAATCCTGCCTAATTGCTTTGGACATGAGACCTTGGCCACACAAGGTTTGCTTAAAATAAGTCATCAACAACTAGCTCATTGTGGCTATAAATGACTAGTTACAGTCATGGACAATAATGTGGCATAGTGGGTTGCAATGTAAAAGCTGCATGACACAATCTAAACACTATTACTCTATTAGATGTGCCAGAACAACTACAAAGACATAATGTGGTAGCACCATCACCTCAATGTTCCTTAGTGCTATCAACCAAGAAGCTTTTCCCCCATAAAATCACTTGGGAAAGCACTAGGTCCCCGGAGTAGACAACCAACAACAATGTCAACCCTGCTCATACTGGCTAAGAAGATCTTAATTTTATCAAGATCTAATATAAAACGCCCAGCAGAATGTATTACTTTTTAAAACTCATTTATTATTTAGATATAGGTTTTTAAAACATACCCACTTTTAAAAAAATGTGTCCCAAAATAAGCTATACCAAACTCCAAAAATTTTAGCTTTTTGCCTTTTGCTTTTGTTCTCAGTTTTTATTATTATTTTTAATTACAACAAATTAACTAAATTATATATATATATTTAAAATAAACTAGTTTTTAGTTTTTTTTGTCACATATTTATAAAAACTACTAAAACTATATCTTTTTGTATCATATTTAGCAAATATAGTCCTAAAAATCTAATACAAAACTTTTTCTTTTTTGAGAATCAAATCTAATATAAAACTTGTGGTACTCAAACTCAGTGGTCATTCCTTTAGGGATGGAGAATTTGGGCTCCCAATTTATTTGTTGGTGGGTTGTCTAGCACTCCTATTAATTATTGCCTCAAAAGTTGCCTTAACAGCCCAATCCTCTAATCTTCTTTGTATAAGCCTAATCCTTACTCCCTTCGATTCCTCATCTCTCTCTTTTTTTTCTCTCGTTATCTCACACCCCTCTCTGTGTTTGTCAACCCCCTTTCATTGTTCCTCCTTTTTTTTTAATCTCCCCTTAGTAGGGACCTAAATGATTACTTCTCTACCTTATCCCATGTGGCCCCCATTTCTGCCTAGAATCTCTCGTAAATTGGCCAATTCTGAAGATTCTCTTGAAACTTGCAGCAAAAGCCAAATAGCGTTTGGCAGCGGATTCCCGCAAGGCACTAATAGTGTTCGGCTATCGACTCCATATTTGACTAGTGAGTCTTCAGTCGTCCCTAGCCCATTTGGTGACATCGGGCCGAGCCCAGTTCAACAACTACTAGCTATCCCTGAGTACCGATCCTATATCCACAAATTATGGTTACTGGGTTGGGCCTATCCCAACAATGCTGGGTCAGTCTTGGTTACTGACCCTAGATCCCTACAAAACTTAATATCTTTTTTTTTTTTTTTGTTGAGAAAGTAAAACTTAGTAACTTGGTTAGCTAACATTGACCTACTAGGTAGTTCTCAGACGCAAACAATGAATCAAGCTATAGAGAAAGTCACTACCCACAGCAATACCTTTAAAGAGGAATATTGTTAGCTAAGCATTCTAAAAAAAAAAGAGAATAAAAAAAGACCTAGTGGGTCTTTTTTATTATTATAAAAAAAAAAAAAAGAATTGCACATATAGAAAATAAAAGAATTGCACATATAGAATAAAAAAAGAAAAAATTTAGTTACAAAATTAGTTGTAGCTTAAGGCTACAACTTTGCTTAATAAAATAAACATTATTTTATATTTTGAAAATCTAACCGTTGAATTATATGTTTTTTTTACTCTTAATACGCATGCTAAATTTTGTATCAATTGGATATTATTTACTATATGATTTATAAACTTATATTTTATGCATAATTTTAAACTATAAAAACTTGCAATTTAAAAAATTTATTGATGACATAGCTATTGATCTTTAATTTTCTAGAAATTTTGCAAGCATAGGAGATATAAGAAGAAGATGTAATTTAATGGTGAATTTGTCAAAATTTACTTCCAACAAAAAGATATTCAGTAATTCTCATAATTCTCATTGATAATCAAAACTATCACAACTACATTTTGATAGTAATACCTCTTTTTATAACATCCACTCCTCCTTAGTTGCTGATCTGCTGTTCCGTTCGTCTTGTTGTGCTTCCTTGAGTACCTCTGGTTTCTCAAAAACTTGGGATTTATCTATATCACAAATAAAACCCGTAGGTTAAAACTATGATCACAATGCATGTATTAGTATTATGTAATATGTATATGCAGTGAAAATGTATGTGTAAATTGTGCATGTGCTTCTTGATTGTGGGCCTTGTAAAAGAGTGGTTCTGAGCGATGTGGCTCTTCTACTTTTGCCATTCCTTTGAATATTACAGACCAAACAATTGCTGTTATTTATGTTTGAGATGTATTAGCCCAGTATAATCCTAAGTCTAATTCGACTTTGTGTGCAAGCTAAGTCCCCTACTTGTATTAGAAGTCTATTAGTCTAGGGTTTAGTCTACTATATATACACATATTATGGTTTATTGTAACACATGATTTGTACTACATTCTAATATATTATTGATGTAGCATTTTAGGGTTTCCTCCGTGGATGTAGGCCGTTAGGCTAAACCACGTAATCATCGTGTGTTATTATATTCTGCACTTTATGCTTTCGCATCTGCATCCATACTAGCATATTTAATGATGATGCCAAAAATCGTCAGTGATTTGCACAGTCCTTACGTGCTCTTAGGTAGAACCTGCGAGCCAGAAACAAAGAAGACCTTACAAAAAGTACTGGTGTGGTACCGGCTAAATACCCTAGATGTCACGAAGGTGCCACGTGGCTTAAGCAAACTTTCTTGCTTGGGTCCGTCTACCTTGAGGAATCCAACCATCGCCTTGCCTTTTCGTCCAGGTCATGAGCCCGTACACTAGTGCTCTAGGGTGACAAGACCGTCTCCCTTGGCGATTCCGTCACTAATGTCTGCTCCCATTATTTTTGTCTGTTTGCTTAGGGACTTTATCCCTATCAGCTGCTCCCTCACTCCATGGATCTGTTGTTTAATATGCTGGACGGACTTATGGAGTGAAGACTTCACCCAGTTCTAGGGAGTTGTGCCTTAATTGATAGGGTAACTGAGTCATAAATGCTGAGGGAACATGTGGCATGATTTCAGTGGTGGGTTACTTGGATCAAAGCGTCGCTTAGTAATCTGCACAACTTTTTCTATATATATGTTGCTTTCTTCCCCCATTTCCATCTTTTGCTACTAATTTTTAGTGTCAAAGCTCATTCGTTGCCTAGGAGGATCTTGTGATCCGTCATCTTAGCGTATCCATTCACTGTGCTTTCGTCTTATTATTCGTACTGTATACTTGCAAGTACTTCCGTATTGTATACTTCTATCTTTTCTTTTATTTAAGAATATTGTGACGGTCGTGTATATAGACCTGTAGAGTCTTAGGAGTTTGTTCATCACTTGTAGGTGTAATAGATGTCTAGTGAAGTGTCGAGTGAACAGTCAGGCTACGATGAAGTGTACTCGTCAGGTCAAACCGACCTCGGTGTAACATACATTGAGAGGGATCCGTCTGCCAACTCACCTTTTGAGGAGGAAGATGAGGACTCGGACGAGTACGGGTTAGAGAGTGATATGGACAAAGTTTCAGGTGATGAGGAGAGCAACGAGTCCCCACTCTGAACCGTTGTTGGCCCCAACGGCCTTAGGAAATTCGTCCTCCCCCTAATATGGACGGTTAATGATTTTAGCTCGACTGTCCGAAGCAAACACTTTAACACCCTACGAGATAGGTATTAGATTCCTAATGATATCCCCATCCGTCTGGCACGCAAATTTGAAAAATGTTACTATCGTGATGCCCCTGACGTCAGGATGTACGAGCAGATGTTTAAGGCTAGGTTTAAGTTGCCCTTGAGGGCACTCCACTGTCGCTTGGTCCAATACCTAGGTTTAGCTGTCACCCAAGTCTCTTCGAATGCCTGGAGAATATTCCTTGGCGCCAAGGTTTTATATGGAGTATTAAGTGAGGGGAGCTGTCGCTTAACCGTGGAGGAGTTCTTCCGCTGTTATCGTCCATCGGAGATAGTCAAGTTGCAGGGCATATACAGTTTCTTGTCAAGGAAACTAGCGTTGAGACTTGTATATGAGATCCCTGATTCCAACCAGTACTAGAAGAACTGGTATTTCTTCGTCCAGGGGGACAACTGGGTGTGTCACCCTGATGAACGGCATAATATTCCCGTTGTTGATAGGACCTGGGGCATTTGCCCCTGTTTGGTAGGCGTCTATTTACTTTGTTTTGTTTGTCGCTTACATTTGTATTGTTGTCTAACTTAATGCTTATTTTGGTTGCAGCTCAGGACCGTCTAGAAGTTACACTTGAGTAGTAGAATTTTTTTGGAAAAGATGTTCTGTATCCCACTTTAAGAGAGGGCCTAGAAACAACTCGTCACCTTCGACACCATCCACTGGTATTGTGAGGGTTCTGAGCCTACAGACGTTGCCTGTTGCTACGATCAGATTGCTTGCAAACGTGAGGCCGTTGCTTTCTCTTTATTATTATTCTTTCTTGCTTTTCATCCTTTTTGGATAATTTTGTGGAACTCTTTTCTTCTGCCCACTTCGGCGCAGAAATGGACGACGATAAGAGGAGAGCCCTCATCTGTAAGTAGACTGCTGAGCGTGCGAAGAAGCAGCCGGACGAGGTCATGTCCCCTGCTGAAGGGACGACGCAAATCAAGCCGTTCTTGAAGCGGAAGCCTACGAATAAAGGCGATCGTCCATCAAAGAAGCCCAAAGAGGTGGTTGCGACCACCGTCGGGGAGAAGCCTACCCCCGTCCAATTGCTTCCACCTCCTTGTCATGGTGTTGGCAAAGGTCTAATGACGGCCTATGGTCCCATTCTCGAGAAACGCCCCTCTCTTCTTTGTGAGGATCCGCAACGTACTGTAGGGCTTTTGTCGTCCATTATCAAGGACGACGATTATGAGTACTTGGGCAATTATGCTACCGAGACCATGGGGGAGACAGGTCTCTTCGGCTTGGCTTTGGTACAAAACCGTCCTTCTTCCTTTCCATTCTTAATTTATAGTATTTTGGTTTTGATCATCTCTTAAATTCATGCAGGGGGTGCTAATGATGAAGAGCCTAATGGACCATTGCCTGTCTCACGAGAAATGGGTTGGCCATTTGAGGGAGAAAGTTGAAGCCACTGAGACGGAGCTGAATGAGCTTAAGGCTTGGAAGGAAGTACAAGTCCAAAAGCTGACCTTGACCAAGAAGAATCTGGAGGAGTCGGAGAGCCATGTGGACGAGCTAAGAAAAATGCTCCTAGACAAGGAGGGGGAGATCACCACCCTAAGGGAGCAAGTCCATCGTGTTAAGGCTGACGGGAAGGCAGAGTTTCGAGACTCCGACGGCTTCCTCACCGAGCTTAGTGATTGCTACATTGACGACTTCAATGAATGCCTCTGTTAGGTCAAAGCTCTTCACCCTGGTCTTGATGTGTCTTAGGTATCTGTAGATGGCCGTGACTTCGGCTAGGACTATCGACACTGATGAGGTCTTCGAGGCCAACCCCACGCCTGACGTTTAAGACGACAGAGAGGCGGCCCCTAAAGATGGGTAGGTTAAGTCTATTGAGGACGAGACCCGTCCTGTTGTGGAGGAGGACGACCCAGCCGGGCACGATCAAGTTGTGGATGAAGAAGCTCTTGTTGATCAGTCGTAGATGTTTAAGTTCTATTTTTGTATTTCGCTTTTTATTTTATTTTTATTAAATTATTTGGAGAACAAAGGTTATGTAATCTTAACATTGCCCACAAATTTTTGGGTTTTATTTACAAGTTTATTCACTTCCATTCTATTTGAAAGATTTGGATCTTATACTCGTCGGCTTTGTAGGTTTTTGGTCATCCGTTTAGATTCAAACTCAAGAATGATCCGTCCATTTTATAAGTGTGACTTATCAGATTTTTTAGGATGACCATAGTCCGTCCACCCTAGTGTTAATATAACTCGGGCTTGCGTAAGGACTTGCATGATTAAGTCATCACTTGGGTTTTACCCGTCCTCTCTAGGACTTGTATAAATTTCAAGTTATCCATTGGGATGTACCCATCCACACGAGGTCTTGTATAAAATTTCAAGGTATCCTTTGGGATGCATCCGTCTACTTAAGGACTTTAATAAATTTCAAGGCATCCCTTGGGATGCATCTGTCCAATTAAGGACTTTAATAAATTTCAAGGCATCCCATGGGATGCATCTGTCCACTTAAGGACTTTAATAAATTTTCAAGGCATCCCTTGGGATGCCTCCGTCCATTTAAGGACTTTAATCGTAGATGCGGTTTTGTAGAAATGTATATATGCGCATGGTATATGTGAATAACTCCTCTTATTTATGATAAACACGTGCATAAGCCAAAAATTGTTCTGAAAAAATAAAAAGCTTCCATTTGGGCTAAAAAGTACTGCGGATAATAAAAAATAACTAGAAAGAAATAAACAGGAAATGAGGAGTGGCAGTTTATATGCCGTCGTCTACTAGTAGTATTTCTTTAGGTGCTCGGTGTTCCACGAATGATGCAACTTTTGTTCGTCGAGTGTTTCCAGGTGATAGGTGCCTTTCCTTTGCCACAAAGTGATTCTGTAGGGTCCTTCCCAATTGGGTCCTAGCTTCCTTTGTGAGGGATCTCTTGTAGCACCCGTCACCTTCCTCAGGATGAGGTCTACAACTTGAAAGTCCCTGTGTTTGACTCTGGAATTGTAGTGCTTGGCCATGAGGTCCTGGTATCATGCTAACCTTTGTTCAGCTGTTACTCTGACCTTGTCCACTAGGTCCAGCTGTAGGCGCATGGCTTCGTTGTTCCTACTCTCATCATGATTCTCCACCCTGTAGCTTGTGAGTCCAACCTTAGCAGGGATAACGGCCTCGCTCCCGTACGCTAGTCGAAATGGTGTTTCTCCTATAGGTGTTTTGGTTGCCGTCTTGTATGCCCACAGTACACTTGGTAGCTCATCTGACCATATGCCCTTTGCCCCCTCGAGCCAAGTCTTGATAATTTTGAGCAAGGATCGGTTCATGACCTTAACTTGTCTGTTGGCTTGAGGGTGGGCGGGTGAGGAGTAGTGATTCTTGATTCCCAATTGTGAGCAAAAACTCCTGAATGACTTGTTGTTAAACTACTTTCCATTATCCGAGACCAAGAATTTAGGGATCCCATACCTACAGATGATGTTTTTCTAGACGAAACTTTGTACGTTTTCCATCGCGATGGTGGCCAAGGCTTTAGCTTCCGCCTATTTGGTGTAGTAATCGATACCGACCACTAGGAACTTCAGCTGTCTTTTTGCAGTTGGGAATGGGCCCATGATGTCCAACCCCCATTGAGCACAAGGCCAGGGGCCGTCATTTGAGTGAGTTCTTCAATTGGCTGTCTGATGATGTTGCTGAACCTTTGACACTTGTCGTAGGTTTTGACATAAGCTTGGGCATCCTTCTGCGTGGTAGGCCAATAATATCCTACTCGTATCAATTTGTGCACTAATGACTGTAAACCCGAATGGTTCCCGTAGATTCCCTCGTGAACTTCCCTTATGACGTAATCGACCTCTTCAGTTGTGAGGCATCTTAGGTATGCTTTGGAGAATCCTTTCTTATACAGGATGTCTTTTATTAGGAAGAACTGTGCCGCCTGGACCTTCAACTTTCTTGCGGCCTCTTTTTTGTCGGGTAGTGTATTGTCTCTCAAATAGGACACTATCGGTGTGGTCTAGTTGTCTCCTGGCCTATTTCCTGTACGCTCACGTTATCTCTCAAGGGAGAAATCTGAACAAAAGAAAGTACCTTATTGGAGACGAGCATGTGTTCTACTGATGCTACCTTGGCAAGACGGTCTGTTTGCTCATTCTCTTCCCTTGGGATTTGAACAAACTTGGCCTAAAGGTCATCTACCCACTTCCTTACTTGCTCTTGGTGTTTCTTCATCCGTTCACCTTTACATTCGTAGTCGCCGTTCACCTAACTTGTGATCACTTAAGAATTGTAATAAACAGCTATACTGGTGGCCCCTGCTGCTTTGGCAAGATCTAGTCCTGCCACTAAGGCTTCATACTCCGTCTTATTGTTAGTCGTAAGGAAGTCGAGGCGAATCATGCACTAGATCTCATCCCCTTCTAGAGAGTGGATCACTATTCCTGCCCCGCCAACTTGTCTGTTAGACGATCTGTCCATATGGATACTCCATTGAGGATGCTCTTCTGCCCCTAGCCTTCCATATTGGTGAATTCCGCGATGAAGTCAGCAACTACCTCTCCCTTCATTGCAGTGCACGGGCGGTATTGTATGTCAAATTCACTTAACTCGATTTCCCACAGCGCTATCCATCTAGTAGCTTCAGGACTCATTGCTCTCTGTAGGGGCTTGTCTATCAAGACAACCATTGTATGGGCCTGGAAATAGGGTTTGAGCTTGTGAGCTGCGGTAACCAGGGCGAAGGCTAACTTTTCCACCGGGGGTACCTTTCCTCTACGCCTCGGAGTGCTTGGCTAGTGTAATACACGAGCTTCTGCACCATTTCTTCTTCTATGATTAAGGCTGCACTGACCGCAGCTGGGGAGACGGCCAGGTAGAGACATAGCTCCTCCTAGGTTTGGAAGGACTTAGTAACCACTAGGAAGAGATGTATGCTTTTAAGTCCTTGAATGCTTGTTGACATTCGCCCGTCCATTCAAAGGATTTCTTCAACATGCGGAAGAAAGGTAAGCACTTGTCCATTGCTTTTGACACGAACTTGTTCAGCGCTACTACTTTGCCGTTGAGGCTTTGTACTTCTTTTACGTTCCTTGGTGGTGCCATCTCCATTATCGCTCGGATCTTGTCTGGGTTGACTTCAATGCCTCTCTGAGACACCATGAATCCTAGGAACTTCCCAAGTGTTACTCCAAATGCGCATTTGCTTGGATTGAGCTTCATGTTATAAGAGCAAAGGATATCGAAGGTCTCCTTGAGGTCGTCCAAATGGTCATCTTACCGTCGACTTTTCAACATGTCGTCCACATAGACTTGGACATTCCTTCCAATCTGATGTGCAAAAATTTTGTTCATGGGCCTTTGATACGTTGCTCCCGCGTTCTTGAGACTGAATGACATCACATTGTAACAGAAATGGCCTTGGCTAGTGACGAACAAAATTTTCTCCTAATCAACCTTGTCCTGCTTGATTTGGTTGTAATCAGAAAAAGCATCCATGAAGCTCAACAACTAGTGTCTCACTGTTGAGTCTACTAGGACGTTAACCCATGAGAGTAGGTAGCTATCCTTGGGGCACGCATTGTTTAAGTCCGTGAAGTCTACACACATCCTCCATTTTCCGTTGGCTTTCTTGACCATTACTACATTGGCTAGCCAGTCGAGATAGTATACCTCCCTAATGAATTCTACATCCTGCAATTTGCGGACTTCTTCTGCTATAGCCCTGTCTCGCTCCTGGGTAAACACCCGTTTCTTTTGACGGATAGAGGACAAAGAGGGTTATACATTCAACCTGTGAACCATGATTGAAGGGTCGATCTCGGGCATGTCTTTGTGGCTCCAAGCAAAGACATCTTGGTTTTCTTTTAGGAATGTCGTGATAGCTTGGTGAATAGGAGGACTGGCGAGGGTGCCGATCCTGGTTGTTCGCTCAGGTCTGAAGTTATCCAGAAGTATCTCCTCCAACCCTTCAATTGGCTCCGCAACCATCCGTTGCTCCTCTATGCTCATAGTTTGTAAGTGGTCGTCCATTTCTAACATCGCTATATAGCACTCGCGTGCTACCACTTGGCCTCCTTGCACTTCTCCTACATCGTACTTGGTGGGGAATTTGATCATCAGGTGATAGGTTGAAGTCACGGCCTTCCATGAATTGCGGGTAGGTTGGCCAAGTATGACATTGTAAGCGGACGAGCAGTCGATGACAAGGAAAGTCACATCCTTAGTGATTTGTTGAGGGTAATCTCCAACCATTATGGGCAATGTGATTGCTCTGATGGGATATACTTTCGTTCCTCTGAACCCGACGAGTGGTGCATTAGTCGATACGAGTCGTTCTTTCTCGATTCTTATTTGCTAGAACGCTGGGTAATAGAGGATATTAGCAGAGTTTCCATTATCAACTAGGACTTGTTGTAGTCCCCTACTCGTATGCTAACAACAAGTGCATCGTCGTGGGGGTGGTGGAGACGTCAAGCATTTTATTCCGAGAACCTAACTATAGGGTTGTCGAACTGTACCATCTTTGGAATGAAACTCGTCAGCTGGACGTTCTGAACCATCTTAAGGTAGGTTTTGTGGGCTTTCCTACACGACCCAGATGTTGCGGTGCCCCCTATAATCATCCTTATGTCCCTTAAAGGTGGCCTAGGGCTCTCGCCTTCCCTCCTAGTAGCTTGTTCCTGCGGTGGGTTCATCCTTTCTTTGCTGACAAATCATTGTAGTTTCCCCTGTCTGATGAGGGCCTTGATCTGTTGCTTCAAGTCATAGCATTCAGATGTGTCGTGACCGTGATCCCGATGAAAACGGCAATACTTGTCTCTGGACCTCTTGATGGGATCTCCCTTCAACTTGCCAGGCCATGTTAAGGTCGTATTGTCCTTGATCTGCATCAGGACCTAATCTACCGGGGCAGTCAGTGGGGTGAAACTCACAAACCTTCTGTGGGCAGTTTGGAGTGCCTGTCCTCCCGTCGGTCTTTAGTTCTAGTTGCCTTCTGTCCCCTATCCTGCCGTGCATCTTCTTGCATTTCCTTCTTCTTGGGTATTTCGTCTCGAGGCAGTAACGTGTCCTCTACGTTCACGTATTTAGTGGCTCGATAAGGCACATCTGACATGGTTTTTGGGTCGTTTTTGTATAAGGAGAACAAAAACTTCCCCTTCCGCAAGCCATTGGTGAATGCAGCAATAAGTATGTTGTCATCAACCTCGTCTATTGAAAGGGCTTCTTTATTGAAATGTGCTATAGAAGACCTCAGCATCTCATCTTTTCATTGCTTGATGCTCATTAGGCACGTAGTGGATTTCTTGTACTTGTGCCCCCCTATGAAGTGCGATGCAAATTGTGCACTTAACTCCTTGAAGGTACCGATGGAGTTAGGTGTCAATCTGTTGAACTATACCCTGGCTGGACCTCTCAATGTAGTTGGGAAAGCTCAACACATGATCTCGTCTGCAACACCTTGTAAGTGCATGAGGGTTTTGAATGAGTCCAAGTGATCCAAGGGATCCTTAGACCCATCATAGGCTTTGATCTGCAGCATGCAGAACTTTGATGGAAAGGGGAACAAAGTGATGGGTGTAGTAAAGGGTGAGTCCATCCGATGGACCAGTTCGTCGAGGTTGTTTGACACCCGTTCCCTGAGAGCGTTTATCATGAAATCCATCCTCCATCATTTACATCTTCGCAACCATGTGAGGTGGTGCTATTTTCGCGATGGACGGACGGTTGTTGTCTTATTGCTCTTGTCTGCTTAGAGCGTTGTTGCCCTCTGGTCCTCTTGGTCCCTCCTTTCGGCACTAGTACCCTCTTGCTCCTCTCCGTGGTGGTTAGGCCCAGCGTTTCTTTGGCGTAACTGTTCTTCCAGGTCATAGTTTTGCTTAGTAAGGCGTTCCATAGCTGCGGCCAGAGTATGTACCTACCTTTCGAGGACAGTAGTGCATGGTTCGTCTCCTTGATTGTTGTTGGTTGCCATCAAGCGAGTGAGTACCATATAACTCTTTGTTTGGGAAATGGTGATATGGTTGCTTGTTCTTCCCACAGATGTCGCCAACTGATGATGCCAAAAATCGTCAGTGAGTTAAGTAGTCCTTACGTGCTCTTAGGTAGAACCTGTAAGACAAAAACAAAGAAGACCATATAGAGAGTATCGGTGTGTTACCGGCCAAATACCCTCCAAAGGTTGAGTTAGAGAGAATTTCTACAACTCTAGACTGCCAGAGCTGGGAAAAATTACGTATACCTTGATTTATGAGGGCTTTGGGGGGTTTTATAGTATTGTGAAGCTGACTTTAATTTCTTGGTGGAGGAACTATTTCCTTGTAGAGAAGATCCTCATTAATACTCGCAATTTATAGGATTCTTTCCTTGTAGGGATTCCTATGATTATGGTTGGGTGTAGAGTGCAAGACATTTCCATACTAGGATTCTTGGAGACCACTTATGCCACGAATGTGCCATGTAGATGTCACGAAGGTGCCACATGGCTTCAGCAGACCGTCTTGCTTGGGTCCGTCTACCTTGAGGAATCCAACCGTCACCTTGCCTCTCTGTCCAGGTCATGAGCCCGTCCACTTGTGCTCTAGGATGACAAGACCGTCTCCCTTGGCAACTCTATCACTAATGTCTGCTCCAGTTATTTTTGTCTGTTTGCTTAGGGATTTTATCCCTATCATTCAACATGGTGTATCAATGCTAATATTTAACAATTTATATGGTGGTTTTGTAAAAAGTTATTATAACTGTAAGTTGTTGGTGGTGGTTAGGGCCTAAAAAGCAAAGAGGGTTATGCCATTACGGAGGAGGCCTTGGGCAGGAAAAATTATTTTATGCCCCTGTCCTATAAAAAGCCCACCAACGGGCTCCACACTTAAAAAAAAACATAGTTGTGTTTGAATTTAAGAGTACCTATGGAATAAACATGCATGTAATTGTGTTTGAAGCCTCAAACAATCATCAAAACCTACTTATATAAAAAGTCCCAAATTTACCAATAGCAAGCTATCGAAAATGTTGGTCATTGTTTGGGTTATTCACATGCTTGTTCAAGCAATGAAGTCTACCATGATTGGTCCTTCTATAGTTTCTGTGGCATATTATATGTGAGTAGTGGACTGCTCTTAAAAAAGTGAGGTTGTGAGTTATCATGGTATTAGAAAGTTTAAGGAATATAAAGGGGTGCCAAAAGTGGGCATGCCCATCCGTATACCTCACCAAGAGTAACGTTCAGGAGAGGAGTTACTCAATGAAGTAAAGCCTTAGACCGTTACTCCACCCCACTATTTTGCTCACTATTAATGGAGAATTGACTATATAAAGGTAGCCTATTGGACAATAATGAATTTTGCGTTCTCTTAGTGTGCATTTGACATTGATTATTTTTGTCAACTTATAATAATAATAATAATGGGTCTCATTGCATTTTTCGGTATTATCATGGGTTTCACTACACTTTTTGGTATTATCATGGGTCTCATTGTAGCATTTTAGCTAACTTTTACTTTTATCTATAGTATTTTCAGCAAAAAAATCCAGTTTCAGCTAAATAAGCTGTTCCCAAATGTGTTTATAGTGTGTTGTAATGCTTTTAAGCTATGGGTAGAGTTTTTATCATTCTAGTAGTGTGCAACCATTGGTAATTTGATTTGATTGTGGGTTACTCAAGTTGGAACATAGAACAAGTTTGAAGTGCTAGTCTCTGTGGAGGCCATCTATGGATAACATAGAACAACCTCGAAACTCATGTAACAACATTGGTTTAGGCCAAAAGAGGTAAATTAGAAAAAAAAATCTACAATGTAATAGGAATCTAGAGAAAGCGACTTGTCTTGCGATTTGGGAGGGTGGGGAATTGGGGTGAGTTTCATTCCACCAAGAAAAATACATGATATATGTGTGCGTGTGTGTGTGGTAGGGGGGGGGGGTCGGTCATTGTTACATTTATTTCTATTTGCTATTAGGTTAGTGGTATACAATCATTCATCAAAAAAAGGTTAGTTGTTTACAATCTTGTCTCTTTCAAACCTTTTATTTTTTAACTAATAAAGATTAATGCTTACTACAAGTTTAGTTATTTGATCTTAAGACTATTTCATGAAATTTGCTCCAGTTCAAGAAGAGAAAAAGGAATAAAAACAAAAATTGAATTGTTTCTAAAATTTAACAAACTAAATTTATAGAGTTGATAATTTCTCTTTCTGTTTTTTTTAATAGAAATTAAGGAATGGGGTATGGATTAGGGAAAACAACTATTCTTTTGTTTCTTTTTATGATTAAAATATATATATATATAAAACCGAAGCCTCTGAAGCACCCACAATTTTTCACGTTAAGATAATATTAAAAAAAAAAAACATAAACACGAAAAAAAAAGTTCTAAAACCAAAAATAAAAACGTAAACACAAAATAAAACTTTTCTAAAACCCGATAAACTGCTTTGCCATTCCCCCACACGCAGCTCTCTGCCTTCTCCTTCCTCCAAAACGCAGACCCACGCTCTGCTGTTCCCCCACACGCAAAACGTAGCTCAACGGCTCCACCTTCAGTCCAAAACGCAGGTCACCATCAGTCCTTCTCTTCCATAACTCAACGGCTCCACCTTTTCTGGCACCACCCTTCCCCAGCTCTACATTTGTCGGCGCTACCCATCTCTCACTCACAACAGTTTCTCCCCCTCTCTCACCCTCAGTTCTTATCTCCCACAACCCTGTCGACACCTGGGTTTCTACCACCAGGTTTGTTGTTGGGTTCTACCCCTATCGAATTTTTATTTTTGGTAGCTAATTTGAGTTTGGGGTGAGTTTGTAGAGAAATTAGAGTTTGGTTTTGAGAATATCTGCATATACATGGCTGAAATTAGAGAAGCCCCAACACCCCAAGGCAGGACAATCCCACTTGAGGGTGTGGCTGAAGAGAACAGAATCCCAACCCTTCACCCTCAAAGTGTTTGACAAAATTCTTGAGCCAAAATTCCTGAGCCCCAACGCTTCCTTTCCTCTTTCTCTTTTGTCTTAATTTAAGTTTTTTTTTTTGGCAGAGTTTCCACGTCTTCTTCTTCTTCCAAGTTTGGGTTTGAGAATATCTGCTTATTCATGGCTGTATTTTGATTGAAATCAGTGAAGCACCCAACTCTCGAGGCAGAACAACCCCACTTGAATGGTTGCCTTAGTCCCTACCGTTAAGTGAATCCTACCACAGGTCCATCTGTGGCAGAGGGTGTGACTGCCTTTTCGGTTGTCATAATTGGCCACTTGGCCTCACCAGGTCTATCTCTATCTCTCTTCAAATTTAGACTCTCTGTTCTATAAATTTTTTCCCTTTACAAGATATTTTTTATGGTGTAATGCTTGTGATTAAGATGACTGATATTTAGGTAATTGTTATCTAAAGCTTGGTTTTATGTTTAGTTTAATTGTTTCATCTCAAGACTTTCATTGTTTTTATTACTTCTTTTTCTAATTTTAAGAGTAGCATCTACATTTTTGAGGGGTTTTGTTTGATTCTAATTTTTTAGTTATGCTAAGGTTTGTATTTTTAATAATGGTATAACCATGGAAGCTAAGATCCATAGCTATCAGCCTACTACTGGCTTTATTTTTTGCTTTCTGCCATGCACATCGAAGGACCAAGTCCATAGAGTTTAGAGCTATGTTTTTACGTCTTCCATATCTATTTTTGAATCTATAGTTTTTTGATGTCTCTGTTTCTCCATTACTTTCTTTGGGGCTTGATTCAATTTTTATTTGATTTAAAGTTTGGTTGGGTGGGTTGTTGGGATATGAGTTGCATTACAATAAAATTCTTACCAATTTAAATTCTACTCTTGTAATATGCCTTAATGGCTCTACTTTTTTTTTTTTTTGGTGGATTACTTCATGCTTCCTGAATCTCATTCGAAGTAATTTGTTGACTGATTGATATTTTTTGGCAACATGTAAAACCCAAAAATATGGAATCCTTGATTCAATGAAAATTATTAATGTAGAAAGACTGATTGCACAATATTTATTAACATTTTCTATCAAATGTAAAACAGCATATATAGCCACCGAACACTCTACAGCTGACATGAAAACAAACTGAATTTCTGTCCCAACTGCCACCAAAATTAAGCCTTTAATAGAATGGAATGGAAAGCTCTGTTTGTATAGAGGATAGAGTGAAGGAAATGAAGGTCATATTACTTGAAATTGATTTACTTAATATTGGGTTTCCTCCTTTTAAGACTTGTATGAGCTTTATTTTAGGCTTGCTTGAATTAATGTAGGATATCTGTGGCTGTCACTACATGAGGTGAGATTAAACAAATAGGCAGTTTGCTTAGCTACAGGCTATTTGATTAGCGGGCTTTAGGAGATGATCGCTAAAAGAAATTGACCATTAACCCAGATTTTTGGGTGCAAATTGGTTACATATGCATAGCAAAAACAAAACTAAAGAATGTGTGTTAAAAAGGTGACCATCATAGTAAAACAAGCATATATGGGGTTTGTGAGATAAACCTCTAATCTTCTCTGCCAAATTTTGTGATTTTTCTTGGTTTGTCCTTGATTAATTTAAGTTGAATCTTTGAATTGAACAGTGGGAGTCATCCCAATTCATAAGGTTATTATTATTGTACAATCTATTTGTATTTTAGATTGAGCCAATCGTTTGAGAAATTCACTAAAGCTATTCGATCTGTCAGATATGGGCTTAGATAGTAAATTTGGAAGTACTAATAGATACATGTTTTGGAATTTTTTCTATTACATTTGTAGTTTTGCAATGATTTATGACTATTATGCTATTGTTTTAAAGTTGAGCATAGACATTTTTAATAATGTTCACTTTCATTAAGTGTTGTTTCTTTTACACTCTCACAAGGTGTTTGATGAAATTTCTTATGAGTTCTAGAAGCCATAATACATGGAGAGTCGTAAGGAGGAAGATAGGTAAGAAATGTGATGCTCTATTGTTGATTTAATCAAGGTAAGTTGTGTTTGATTCTTATTACTATTTATCAATTAAAAATGTATTGTATATAAATGTTTTTCTTTTCTTCTAAACTTTGTCTCATTATTTTTATTTTCTTTTTTCTCCTGTTTTATCCTATACAATTGTTCAACTCCGGAGCACTACACCAAATTCTAGATGCCTTTTCAATTGAACTAGGATAGGCTTATAGATATACATACTCCAACTTATAGATAGTCTATCTATTTGGATTAAAAATTTGTTGTTTTTTACCTCTGGTAATATGCCATTACATCATTTATGAGATTTGTGTTACCAAGATTTTGTATAGCTCAGTCTGTTGTATTGTTTATAGTGATGGAACTATTGAGGGTGTATTGTGGTTTCTTCAATGAAATTGGTAGGTTTAAGAATATTTGCAAAATTGAGAATATTTTTTAATGGTGGGGAACATAATTTTTGTTGGCTGGAAGCATAGACAAACACAAAATTTTAAAGGGTGATTAGAGATAATAACCCAGAATATGGTAGGTGGATGGTATGTTAATGCAATAGTTTAGAATTAGTCCCTTTTAAATTTGATGATTTTTCTACACAATGATGATGGACTATTTAGTACATTGATACAATTCTTTATTACGTTCAAAATCCTAACTTTCTTGATGTGTGGCTCTAACAACCTTTCATATGAAAGCCAGGAAACATTGAAATTTTAAATTAATAATATAGATCATGTAGTCCAAGCAAAATGTTCAAATTTATGATTAATGTCCCTTCCCATTCCTCTCTCTCATTTTAGATAAAAGTTTTCTTGGGGAATGATCTTAATCTGTATAGCAGATTGCTTGCAGCTTGGCAATGTTGTTGACTACAAGTATTATCTAAATGGGTTGCCAGTGGATTTTGATGAGTACCTTTGCATATTATATGAGTTTTCTTTTATACCTTCTCTCTTTTTGTGTCGTTGCAATTTTTTTAATAATGATTTCTGTTTGGTTACTAGGATTTGGGCATCTTCTTTATATAGCTATTTGGGCTTTATTTTTTTCTCCCCCCCTCCCAAAAAAAAAAAAGAAAAAAAATTCTATTTGGTTGTTGAAGGAAATCAAGTTCAAATTAGAATCTCAAACAAATTACATTGTCGGCGAAAGAAAGCAAAAAATTTAAATTTTTACAACATTATTAGATTGCATGCATGGGATCTCTTTTGGTCATTCTCTCAAAATTTTACACTGAACTACTAACACATGTGGTGACTCTTGACAACATCATATGAATTGAGAATTGAATTTTTGAAAATATGTAACAAATTTTTGGAGAAAAAACACCATTGTCTAATCCTTTAAGCAAATATGGATTCTAATTTAAAAGTGGTTTACACATTCCAATCATTTTAAAAGGGTGTTGATGATTTTGCTTTAAATTACTGGGACTGTTTTTCTAATTGAAGGGGTTGCCAATATTTCCTAGAGGTATGAAAGCTTTGATTTTGCATCGACAAAAAGTAGATAACTCAATTCAGTTATGATCCTGCTTTCATGCAGGAAATGAGGACAAGAAGACAAACATCTCATGAGTTTCACATACACAGTTGCAAAACTAGTTCATAAACCATAGAAATATGGACTATGTAAATGGACAAATGTCTATGTACAATGATAGATTTGCTTATTCAACTTATGGTGGTGTTCATAAAAGTAACATTCAACTAGCATTGATAACACATACTCTTTTAAGTTTATGAAATTTTACATGTATTACTTTTGTGATCTTTTGAAATTATGTTGTTTTAGGTTTCTACAAGTTTTGTGCTTATTTTTATTTTTATGTGAGCTTTTATTTTGAATAAATTGTTTTTATTTTCATATATTTTCAAGTTAATACCTTGAGCAAAATAAATATATTTACTTTCTATTTAACTATCTCGTGCATTGCACGGGTTAGCGACTAGTTATTATTATTATTATTATTATTATTATTATTTGCATATTTATACCATTATTAGAAAGCATTATCATCCTTATTTTGAGTTAATTCATGCATTTTATAGTTGATTTTGGAATAATGCTAAATAATCAATTTTGTGCTTAATTGAATTTTAATGCGTGAATTTGTCTTTTGTAGGATAATGAAATTAATTAAGTGGATTTATGCAAAGAAGAAAGCTAATGGACTTTAATTTTACAAGGGTCATGATGAAGTCAAAGAAGGTCAACCCAATTAAATTCAAGTCCATTTGGAGCACGGAAACAAAGGAAATTTGCACCTAATCCAAGTCCAATTTGGATTAGGATTTCAGCTTGCACACCAATTAATATTTGGTGAATAACTTTCGGCTTAGATATCCAATCAAGATAATTCAAGTTGAGCTGGAAAGTTAACTTAAAGGGCTACAACTTTTTAGTTTACCAAAAGTTTGAAGTATGAAGTTAAATGGGCCAAAAACGTCAGTTAAGTGAAGCCTAAAAACCTGAGATTTTCTCTAAACAGGAATTTAACTTGGAATAGGATTCCTTGACCTATTTAAAGGCTCTTTAGGGCAAAATTCAGAAGGGAGCTGCTATAGAACATAATTTAGGTTTTCTTAAAGTTTCATTATAGTTTCTAGAGTTTTATTTGTGTTATGGCTTGCTAGAAGTCTTGCTAAGGCAAGGGGTGAAACCCAACCGTTTATTGGCATGTTTTTAACAATTATTTATTAGTTTTAATGCTTATGTTTTTGATTGTTTTACTCATCTAGAAAAATGTTTAGATCTGTATAATTCTTTGATTTATCGTAGATTCCAGGCACGTTAAATGCTTAGTATTCCCTGCGAACTAATTCACTAGTTTTGTTTTGATTAAAATCAATCAATTGCATGAAACTACCTTAGACAATTAATTCTTGAGTTTTTATTGTTAAATCATCCGACTAAGATTATCCTTTGTATGAATTTTAGTTGAATTATAATATAAATATTGTTAAGACTACCAATAGATGTGTTGTGTGTGGATCCCTAAACCTTAGCGCCTTAATATATTTTTATTTTCTCTCAATTTAAATTACCTTTACTAAAATATCAAAAATCTTTTCAGTTAAACTTTATTATTTTAGTTTTATTCTCTTGTGGTTTGCTAATCAATTCCCTTTTCCCTGTGGATTCAACCTCAGACTTTCCGAATTATTATTTCGCGACAATCCTGCACTTGGAGCATTATTTAAGTCGTAGAAATTATTATTATTATTATTGATGATGCAAGGAAAATTATTAGGTTGGATGCTTCGGGCTTCAAAGGGGTAGTAATTGTTTGGAAGGCTTGAAAAGAAGAACACACGATCAAAGGTGACCGGGGTGGTCCGGCCATGAACCCTCTAATGCCAAAGTTAGTTTCTCTCTCAAATTCTAGAGTTCCAACTTTTCAGGAGTTGTTAAAAGCTTACTTTCGTTTGATGTAAATGAGTGTTAATATAATGTGTTCTTGAAGTGGTTACCTGTATTGTAACTTCCCCTATATTTGAGGAGGTCAGAGGGTTCAAGGTTAACTTCTACAACCGCTATAGGAGTTAGAATATTTTATCTTTTTCTATAACTGTTGTTGGAAGTTAATTTAGGCCTTGAAGTAATGACATGTGGTTCAATTTACTGGCTCTTGTGGATAAACCTCCATGGAATTTTCCAAGTGTCGGGGTTCGTCTAGGCACTTGACTCATGGATGACCCTTACGCCCCTAAACGACCGTTCTATTTAGGACATTCATTTTTATCTACATTGATAGGCCAAAAATGTATTGACCCTTTGTGATGAAATAATTGATTAGTTTGCAAAGTTTATCAATTAATTAAATTAACATGCAAATACGTGGTAGCACAAACAAATCACCAATTAACTAAAGTATGCAGCAGAAAATAAATTGACACGGTGATTTGTTTACGAATGGGGGAAAACCTCAAAGGCAAAAACTCCACCGGGTGATTTTAAGGTCACCACTCCTGAGAATTCACTATTATTACAACAAGTGGTTATAAGTAAAGGAATCCCAATACCTTATACCAACCTATAGTTGAACCCTTACCCCAATACCCAATTGGACTTGTTCTGTAGTGACAATCTCTCATTTTCAATGCACGGCTCCCAGTACGTGACTAACCAATTGCGCGGATCCCAGTACGCGACTTCAATCACCAACTAGAGAAGGATCGTTGGCTGCAATGCTTTCAGTTCATCACACGATGAAGATCGAGAAGCTCATTGGTTACAAAACCCTATGGTGCACAAACACAGCAGCTTCTTCACAAGAAAGATGAACTAGGGCAAAAATTGGTCTTCAGTCACACTTCAAGAATTATGCTCTTGTGAAATTGTGCTCTTGGCTGTTTAACCTTTGACGGCCCTTAAAATAATCCTTTTATATGTTTAGGGTTGTGAGAAAAGAAAGTCCAAACATACAATCACGGATTGGATGAAAAACAGACTAGAAATTTTGAGTTTCATAAACCTCAACAGATACCCTATCTGTCGAGCTGCTGTCGAGCCACGGGTTAGAACAGCTTTTCAAGTCTCGATAGATACTAGCTGTCAAGCTTTAATGAACAACACTTATCACACTTGAATCTTGGACAGACTTGCATGGCTTCAATACTTGATCATTAAACAAGGTTTCTTGAAGTATTAAACACTTCATAGATCTACTCAATTACAAGTAAAGTGCGTTTTGTCAAAAGATTAGCCAATTACATAAAATAGTGACATATGTTCCTAACATTGAATCACATATGTCCTAACATACATGACATGGACGACTTTTTTGGACGAGTTTGGAGTTGGTTTAATTCTCAGCTCACCATCAGTTGCCCCCTTGTCCAAGAGTCGTCTAGAGTACTGTATGGTCTAACACTATTCTTTTGGACGTGTGTCATTATGTTAGCGGTTATGTGTGCGGTTATGTGTGCGGTTATGTGTGCCACATGTCATGATTTCTTTAGTAACTGGTCGCATCAATTTGCTTTTTCGAGGAGTAGGCCACGTGTCATTTTTTGGTTGGTCATGTCGTTTTAGATGCCAAATTCTACTGCCTATAAATAGCAGAATTCCTCTTCTACCCTTAACATTTCTAAAATTTTCTTCCTTGACATTTGTCGTCTGGCTCCTCATTTAGAAGTTTTTCCGCGTCTATAGTCTCTCTTTATCTAGATCTAGGTCTTCTCTTTATCCTTGTCTTTAGGTTTTAAGTTTTCTTCAAAATGTCTGAAATTGTTGTTTCCTCGTCTAGCAATAGTATTAATAGAGACATAGACACGTACCATGATACATCTAGTTATAGTTCTAGTAGTAGTGGTAATAGCAATAGCAGCATTGGGGGAAACATTACAGATGAGGAATACACATCCAGCGTCCCTAGGGTTCCATTGGAGGTCCTTCAGGAGTAGCTTAGGACGAGGGCAGCTTCTGGATCTCGAGTTGGTCCCTTGACGAGTGTCCCTCCATCTCCTCCTTTAGACGAGGTGGAGACAGTTTATAGTTGCACCGTAGGCATCCCTTCCAAGACGAATGAACAGAGACTTAATTCACTTAGGGCTTGGTACCAAATTCCAAACGACCTTAACCCTAGGTTTGCCATTCGTGGGGAGTGGTGTTGCAACCCTCGTTTTGGAATAGGAGTCTACGAGACTTATCTTTTAGAGGGACTTAGGTTACTCCTTAATGCTTTTGCTAGGGAATTACTTACTAGGTTAGGTTTAGGAGTGTGTCAATTTAACCCCAACGCATGGAGACTAATCGTCTCTATACAAGTTTTGTGGAGGGAAGTATTTGAAGGGGACTGTCCTCTCACTGTGGACGAGTTGCTCTTCTGCTACAAACCCTTAGAGATTAGCCAGTCCCTTGGCTTTTACCAATTTACAGCAAGGGGCAAAGATTGTAGATTAATCAAGTCATTGGTAACGTCTGATAGAAATTGGAAGACGGAGTTTTTCTTCGTCTCTGGTTTCTGGTTTGGGCATTTAAATTGAAATAGTTCCTTTATCCTCGTCTTGTCCAACTCCGTGGCCTGCCTGGACATGGCAATGAACTTTGACATCGCTTGTATAGATGATCAAAAATTCTGTTAAAAAATGTATATACATATGCATATCACTTGGACAAGACGAGGGAAAAGTAAATACATACCTTGAATAGATCATGAACACCAGAATGCTCAACTTCTTTCAAGGACATGTCATAGCACGCAACCACGTCCTCACCAGTTATAGCCTTCACAAACCTTTCTCAGGCTAAGTCCTCACTTTCTAGAAGGTTCATAGAAACCCTCTAGGAAGGCTGAGACGATGAAGGCGCAGTGGTTTTGGCTGGAGTGACTTCAGGGGGAATGGACTAGTCAACGTCAATAATTTGCATGGATGGTTGAAAGGTGGGAAGACCAGGCTTGACGACCCTAGGTCTAGACGACCCTAGGTCTAGACGACCCATGCTTCGCCTTTTTTCCTCCATGGCTGGGGAGGTTTCCCAAATCCAGCATCTTGGATAAAGATTTTCTTTTGTCCCCAATGAAAGGACGAACCTGGGATTAAGCCTCAGGCCTGGTCGCCTCGTCCACCTTCTCCTTTCCCCTATTATCCTTCATGGTTGCCACCCTTAAAGGAAAAATATTGGAGTTTAGCTAAAGGATATAACCAAAATAACACAAATAGATTCCAAGTAGAAAAGAAAACTCACATCTGCGCATAGTGAGCTCGTGGGCAATAGCTTCAGCAAATGGCTCAAAGCCGAGTCCCCACGTGGCGAGCTCCTATCAATGTATAGACGAGCTCTGTGGATGCGATAACGATGGAATTTACTTAAAGATGGTCGTCTAACAGCTGAAAGAGAAAGAAGAGAAAATAGGGTTAGACGGTTCTAAATAAAAGATGAAACAGTATGTACGAAAAAAGAAGAAGAAAAAAGACAAAACTCAAACATAGACGAAGGTTGCCTAATTCTCTGGTATATGGGGCAAATCAGACGATGAAAAACTCCGTCTTCTAATTTCTATCAGACGTCACCAATGACTTGATTAATCTACAATCTTTGCCTCTTGCTGTAAATTGATAAAAGCCAAGGGACTGGCTAATCTCTGAGGGTTTGAAGCAAAAGAGGAACTCGTCCACAATGAGAGGACAGTCCCCTTCAAATACTTCCCTCCACAAAACTTGCATAGAGACGACTAGTCTCCATGCGTTGGGGTTAAATTGACACACTCCTAAACCTAACCTAGTAATTAATTCCCTAGCTAAAGCATTAAAGGGTAACCTAAGTCCCCCTAAAAGATAAGCCTTGTAGACGCCTATTCAAAAATGAGGGTTGCAACACCACTCCCCACGGACGGCAAACCTAGGGTTAAGGTCGTCTGAAATTTGGTACCAAGCCCTAAGTGAATTAAGTCTTTGTTCATTCATCTTGGAAGGGATGCCTACGGTGTAACTATGAATTGCCTCCACCTCGTCTAAAGGAGGAGATGGAGGGATGCTCGTCGAGGGACCAACTCAAGACCCAAAAGCTGCCCTCGTCCTAAGCTGCTCTTGAAGGACCTCTAATGGAACCCCAAGGACGCCGGATGTGTATTCCTCGTCTGTAGTGTTTCTCCCAATGCTGCTAGTGCTATTACCACTACTACTCGAACTATAACTAGATGTATCATGGTACTCGTCTATGTCTCTATCAATACTATTGCTAGACGAGGAAACAACAATTTCAGACATTTTGAAGAAAACTTAACACCTAAAGACGAGGATAAAGAGAATACCTGGATCTAGACGAAGAGAGACTATAGACGTGGAAAAACTTCTAGACAAGGAGCTAGACGACAAATGTCAAGGAATAAAATTTCATAAATGTGAAGAGTAGGTGAGAAATTCTACTATTTATAGGCAGCAGAATATGGCATCTGAAATGACATGACCAACCAAAAAATGACATGTGGCCTACTCCTTGAAAAAGTGAATCAACGCGACTAGTTACCAAAGAAATCATGACACGCTGCACACCTAACTGCTGACATAAGGACACACATCCAAAAGAATAGTGTTAGGCCATACAATACTTTAGACGACTCTTGGACGAGGGGGCAACTGATGGTGAGCTGAGAATTGAACCAACTCCAGACTCGTCCAAAAGAGTCGTCCAGGTCATGTAGATAAAAATGAACATCCTTAATAGGATGGTCGTCTAGGGGCGTAAGGTTCGTCCATGAGTGAAGTGCGTGGATGACCCCCAACACTTGGAAAATTCCATGGAGGTTTATCCACAAGAACCAGTAAATTGAACCACATGTCATTACTTCAAGGCATAAATTAACTTCCAAAAACAGTTATAGAAAAAGATAAAATATTCTAACTCCTATAGCAGTTGTGAAAGTTAACCTTGAACCCTCTGACCTCCTCAAATATAGGGGAAGTTATAATACATGTAATCGCTTCAAGAACACACTATATAAACACTCATTTACATCAAACGCAAGTAAGTTTTTAACAACTCTTGAAAAGTTAGAACTCTAGAATTTGAGAGAGAAACTAACTTTAGTATCGAAGGGTTCTTGGCCGGTCCACCCCGGTCACCTTTGATCGTGTGTTCTTCTTTTCAAGCCTTCCAAACAATTACTAGCCCTTTGAATCTTGAAGCATCCAGCCTATTGATTTTCCTTGCATCATTAGTTGGCGCCATCTGTGGGAAGGGATTGATTGTGTTTTGCGATTTAACTTTCCTCGACAAAAGGCTGTATGGTTCGGACAAGATTAGGGGCCACTAGCCCAGGCGACCAGGAGAGTATGGATGCTTCTAGTAATCCTCACCATGATCGTCAGTTAGCACCTGTTATGCAACCGCCTTTCATCCAACATATACAGTCCATGGTAGCCGCCATGGCGGAATTAACCCGTTAGAACCAAGACTTAACTAGGGAGATTAGTCTAAGGTGGCAACACCATGAAAGATAAGCGGAAGGGCAAGCCCAGAGTCAAGAAGGTAGAGGAGAAAATGCTTAGCCCAAGAACCAATTAAGGGGTACCGCTTCAAGAAGGGTGCCGCACTTGGAGAGGGAGATGGACCAAATGAGGAAGGCCATGAACAAGATAAGGGAAAACATGAGATGGGCGAATCCCGTAGATGATCTAGTTCATCGAACGGACTCCCCTTTCACGGCTTTTATCAATAGTCACCCTTTACCTCCTAAGTTCAAAATTCCTTCCTTGGACTCGTATGATGGAGCACGTGACCCGTGCGATCATATTGCGACCTTCAAGACTACCATGCACCTTCAAGGGGTTCCAGACGAGATTATGTGTAGAGATTTCCCTACCACCCTTAAGTGGCTAGCGCGAGTATGGTTCAGCAAATACCTCCGAACACTGTGGGCTGGTTCGAAGAATTGAGCAAGTTGTTCATCAACAATTTTATCGGAGGATAAAGGCACAAACGTTCCTCGTCTACTCTGTTAACCATAGAACAAGGGGACAATGAAAGCTTGTGGTCCTTCATTACCCGGTTCAATAAGGAAGCCCTGACGGTGGACTAGATGGATGACAAGTTGCTATTGGCAACCTTCCATAATGGAGTTAATTCCGATTTATTCATTCATAAGCATTATGAACAAGAGCCTTAGACCATGGTTGAACTTGCCATTCGGCCCAGAACTTGATGAACGTAGAAGATGCAATCATAGCCAAGAAGAGGAAGAGAGCAAAGTGCATGGAAGCAGATTTCTCGCGCCATCCTGAGCAGGGTCCTAGTCCAAAGAAGGCCCGGGCGGGGGGGAAGAAATATAGAGATAACAAAAAGGCAAGTTCTTCAGCAAGGAGTCAGCAGTAGACGGCCTTGAATATGCCACTTGAACAAGTGCTTATGCAAATCAAGGATGACCCATCCTTGAAGTGGTTGAAGAAAATGAAAAGATACCCTAACAAGCGCAATAAGAACAAGTAGTGCCCCTTCCATAGAGACCATGGGTATGATACGGACGAGTGTTTTGATTTGAAACAGCAAATAGAGAATCTCATCAAACAAGGAAAATTGAGAAATTTTCTTGGACGAGATAACAAGGACGAAAAGTTGAAGGCGAAGGTAGAAGAGTTGTCACGACCCCCACTTGGAGAAATAAGAGTTATTATAAGAGAAACCTTGACAGGTCAATCCTCCAAGTCAAGGAAGACTTACCTAAAGGTGGTCCAAAATGTCCAATTGTCTGGGCGATCTCTAAGGATAAGAGGAACGGACGAGCAAGCCATTACATTTACGGACGAGGATTCCGAAAGAGTCCACCACCCACATGATGATGCGATTGTCATTGTTAGGACATATGTGATTGGATGTTAGGAACATATGGTAACATTTTATGTATTGGTTAATTCTTTGACAAAATGCACTTTACTTGTAATTGGGTAGATCTAGGATGTGTTTAATACTTCAAGAAACAATGTTTCAAGTTCAAGTGTTAAAGCCATGCAAGTCTGTCTAAGAATCAAGTGGGAAAGTACTAGATTTTAAAGCTCGAAAGCTAGTATCTATCGAGGTTTAAAAGCTGCTGAAGCCAGTGGCTCAACAGCTAGCTCGACAGATGGCTATCTATCAAGGTTTATGAAACTTAGTTTTTCAAAGCTATTTTTCATCAAATCCGTGAGTATGTGTTTGAGCTTTCTTTTTTCACAACCCTAAACATATATAAGGATTATTTTAAGGGCCGTATCAGGTTGTACAGTGAATAGCACAATTGCATAAGAGCATAATTCCTCAAGTGTGTCCGGAAACCTAGTTTGCCCTAGCTCTTAAAGAAGCTGCTGTGTTTGTACACTGTAGGATTTTGTGACCAAGTAACTTCATCAAGTTGGTGATAAAGTCATGTACTGGGACCCGCACATCTTTTGGTTAGTCACGTACTAGGAGCCATGCAATACAAGGAGAGATTGTCACTACAGAACAAGTCCAATTAGGTATTGGGATAAGGGTTCAACTTTGGTATAAGGTACTAGAATTTCTTTACTTATAACCACTTGTTTTGATAATAGTAGATTCTCGAGAGTGGTGACCTTAAAATCACTCGGTGGGATTTTTGCCGTGTAAGTTTTCTCCATTCGAAAACAAATCACTGTGTTATTTAATTTCCACTGCGTATTTAGTTATTTGGTGATTTGTTTATGCTATCACTCACATTGCATGTAATTGAACCTAATTAATTCACTTGGCTAATTAATTGGTTAATTCATCACAAGGGGTCAATACATTTTTGGCCTATCAAGTGGTATCAAAGCAAGCACACTCAGATTAGGGTTTAATTTTTGATATATGTGTTGCTTGGTACTTTTCTGATTGTCTCTCTCTCTCTCTTTCTCTTCCTCTTACATTAGTTGCATCATGGCACCTAAACGTAAATTTGTTCCGTCTCGGAACCCTCTTCGTTTCAGGGCGTCTTCATCTTCTTCTCCTTCTGACCCCACTTCGTTTCACGTATGATTCCGTGATGAGAAGGCCAAATGGGACTTCTTTGAGAACTTTTCATGATGAGGCATTCAGAATGCCAGGTCATTCTGTCCAATTTTTCTGACATTGACCTACCTACTGTCATTCACAATAGGGGTTGGGAGTCACTATGTGGCATTCCGGTCACATGTCCTTCCGTGATCATACAAGAGTTCTACTCCAATATGCATGGATTTTATTATTCTATACCCCAGTTTGTCACTTGCATTTGAGGTATATGCATGGTAGTTACTCCGGGTATTGTATCTGAGGTACTACACATTCCTAGGATAGCGCATCCTGACTATCTTGGTTATGAGCGTTTGAGGACAGTGTCTAAAGATGAACTCTCGTCTCATTTTTGTGAGACACCTTCTTCTTAGGGTGATCGTCAGTTCACCCGTTGCTTGGCTTTTACTAAAGGTTCGAGGTTCCTTAACATGGTTATGACTTTTGTTCTACACCCATTGTCTCACTATAACACTATCACAGAGCCTCATGCTCGCTTTTTGCTTTCCCTCATTGAGGATCTTACCATAGATTTCCCCTCTCACTTTATACTCTCTCTTATAGATGTCTATAAGGATACAACGACCCGTGATAAGCTCATTTTCCCTTCAACTATCACATGGCTCCTTTGCCATTTCTCTGTATCCTATCCTGAGTCTCCCCACTTCACTTTTATGTGTGCCATTGATGCCGCTACCGTCAAGTGGAGTTTTACACAGCTTCACTCGAGGCGGACTCAGACCAAGACGGCTGCTCCTCTAGCTTCTTCCGCTCCATCCACTTCCGCTCCTTCGTCTTCAGTAGGTGGAGTGACTCTTGAGGCTATTATGGCATAGCTTGTGTGCATGGATGCTCGTCTTGACACATTTAGTGATGAGTTGTGTCAGGTGAACACCCGTGTAGGTCGTATCGCACAAGGACATGCTGTCATAGGTGGTTTCATGGTTGCTTCCTCTCCATCTCCACCAGCGTCTGAGGATGAGAGTGACGATGACTCCGACAGTGATGATGTTGATGATGATGATGATGCCGGCTCACCTAGTGATGATAAGATGTCTACTTGATGTACTTACCCTTTTGTCACCCGTGACAAAAAGGGGGAGTAGTTTTGAGATGAGAGTAGTCATACTCATAAGGGGAGGGATAGTTTAGGAGATAAGGGGGAGTGTTCTTGAGTGTTCATATTTTGAGGGTTCATATTTTTTAGGGATGTAGTGAGGATTTTTATGTACCTTTTTCTTTTCTTTCTATTTTAGATACATTGTTCATGTACCTTAGATCTTGTGATCATATTGTGATAGCAAACCTTGTACTCATTGATTTATGTACATTTGAGGTTGTTATCACTGTTCTTTCACCTATCTTTATATGTGTTGTTTCTTTTCTCTCTTTATACACATTTTTCTTATTTATTGTATGCAATCTTTTATTTCAGTTTCACACAAAGATCTCTTGATGAGTTTTGTTTAAGTGTTTTAGAAATACAGGTTGTCAAAGTCTTCCTTGCCATGAACTCTCTTCTTGCAAAAATTTTCAAGAGTTTGTGTTAGGATAGATTTTATTGCACTTAACAAGTGAATATGAGTTGAGTGATTTATGACTTCCCTCATATGTTCATTTGTTTTTTGTGGTTTTGTCACAGATTGCCAAATGGGGAGATTGTTAGGACATATTTGATTGGATGTTAGGAACATATGACAACATTTTATGTATTGGCTAATCCTTTGACAAAATGCACTTTACTTGTAATTTGGTAGATCTAGGATGTGTTTAATACTTCAAGAAACAAGGTTTAAAGTTCAGGTGTTAAAGACAAGCAAGTCTGTCCAAGAATTAAGTGAGAAAGTGCTAGATTTTAAAGCTCGATAGCTAGTATCTATCGAGGTTTAAAAGTTGCTGAAACCCGTGGCTCGACGGATGGCTATCTATCGAGGTTTATGAAACTCAGTTTTTCAGAGCTGTTTTTCATCCAAGCCGCTTATCCATAGGAAAAAAAAAAAAAAAAAAAACCCTTAAACACAAAAGCCATATTTCCTAATTGAAATTTCAGACTCACTTTGACTTCCTCTACTTCGCTGCAACTCCATAGACACGCAGATCAGCATACTGTGTTCCAGACCAACAAGCATACGAAAAAAGAAAATCCAAAAGTAAGTGAAAAAGAAAGAAAAAAAAAACTATGTTCATCTTCTACAATAGTAAAAGCTGAAAAACTTTGTTCGTCCTCTGCAACAACAAGCGATTCAGAAGGTAGGCATGTTTTTTCCCCTCTTTTGGTTTTCTATTCAATTATCGTTTCTAGGGTTTTGAAAATTACTGTAGAGTGTAGATTTATTGATGATTTTTCTCAAACTGAAATCGTTTTGGTGCTGAAGAACATGGATTTATGTGTTGCCAAAAAAAAAAAATAAAGGTTTGTCATTTCATTTATGTTTTTTTTTTAAATTTTTTGTTGAAATATTTTCCCCTTTTTATATTTTCGTTTCCCATGTCTCTACTCTACCATTGTTGTTAAGGTTTTTGCAGTATATATTTAAAGTTTTTCGTTTGTAGTTGCTCTGATTTAAAAAATTATACCCTGAAACATAGAAAATAAGGAGGTATTGAATATTAAAATGCCTTTCTGCCTCCACTGATGCCAATCTGCTACCTTTTTCCTTAATTTTCGATTTATTTTTTCAATTTCTTGAGTTCTGTTTGCTCGATTGTTGTGTTGATTAAGTTTAGTTTTTGTTCAATTCAATATATTTGCTTTTGTTATTATTATATTCCATTTTTGTTTTAGGCCCTTTTGATGCCGTTTTCCCTATGCATGCTCAATTTGGGTTTTTTTTTTGTTAGTTCTGTTATGAATGAAATAATTAATTTTTAAATGTGAGTTTTAAATTTTTTTTATGTACTTTTCTTTTATTTAATAAAACTCAATTACTGGATATGTAAATTCTAGTGCTATTTGGGAAGATAGGAAGTAGTTTGTTCCTCTTAATATTTCCCAAATTTTTTCTTTTTTTAAATTTAAATATGCTTGATTGGTCTTTTTCCTCTTATAACTAATGCTTTGATTTTAATATTTTGCATGTTTATTTGTTATCAATTTTTCAATCTACCTAGAGAGGTTTAATTAATTTTTGGTTGGTTAGAGTGCTTGGTTGACCCCATAGCATTTGCTGCTAAACATGTTGAAATTCTTCTTCTCCTTTCTTATATGAGACATTCGGTAATTTTTCCTATTTGTTTGTAGGACTGATTTTTCTATCTGTGTATAGAGCAGAAAGTAGAAAAGGTGAAGAGAGAATCAAAATCATGTCCAACAAAGGATGTAATTTCACCATGATTGGTTGGAGATTTGGAATTGATGGAATAGCCCTTCACTTTCTTTAAAACAATCTATCACTAACACAAGTTGTATTTCTTCTTCACCTTTCGTATATGAGACATTGTACTTTTTTCAATTTGTTTTTAGGACTTCCATTGCTTTTGTTAAATACCTCTTCACACTGATCTTATTTTAAAATAATTTTTAATGCCTTTTTTTAGTTTATATTGCAATGAACAACATGATGATTAGTTTTCTATTGCTTATTAATTATATGTTACTGAATCACACTTAATACATAATACTTCTTTGGCCTTCAAATAGTGGCATGCATTGATCTCACAACTGATATGGTTTATGTATATTTTTTATCTTAATTTTTTTTTTTTACAAATTGTTTTATCTTAATTGATTGCACCTTGAATTTTACATATGATGTGTTTGTTAGATTACCAAAATCTTTTTTCATTTTTTTTTTCTCTGATTTTTAATTCAGTTACTTCTTTATTCTATAGCCTTTGAAATGAATTGGTTTTGCTTGGAATATTTGGATTCATTTTTTTAGGGTACTTCAGACTTATAATTCAAAGGCTACGATATTTAGATTGTTTTAATAGTTGGGCTTCTAATTAATCTCTTATCCTATTCTCTTCAATTAGGTTTGTTGTCAATTTAGGGATTTCATTGAAATAAGGGAAACAACCTAGAAGATCAAATTCTAATTGAATTGTTCTTAGGAATTTTCAGTTTTGGGGCTTTGTTCCTTTGCTTTCATGAATTTTATTTTCATATTTTGTTTTGTTTCTATTTTTTGGCTTGCTATTTGGGTCATTAAAGAAGAAGAAGGGTTATTAGATAAAAAGAGAAAGGTAGTGGCACAAACACAGGCCAATAAGGGAAAAGGTTTTTATGGTGATTGTTGGACAATCGGCTTTTTACATCCCCAACAACATGGTTTTTATGCCCTAAATTGGCACACCCTTAATCAAATGGCACCCACCTCAAAGAAAAGATGAATCCCCTTCATTTGGTAAAAGAAAAAATGACAAAATAAAATCTCTTCCTCCTACCAATTTTCAATTTGACACCTACTCTGTTTTGCTTCTTTTTTGTAGCACCTATACCCAAGGTCAGCATTTTGTTACTTGATGTGTTATATACTCTTTATTTTGATGCTTTCTTCCTGATTTATCATAATCCAGTTTTTTTTTTTTTTTTGGGTGGCATCATGGGGTTTAGTCCCTGAATATGTGTAGAAAAAAACATGTTTATATAATGGTGGGTTTTTCAATGTTGCTGCTCTGACCATCTATTATCTGAAACTCAAAATTCTAAAACCCCTTTAATGTTTGTGCTAAAAAGTCATGTTTTTCGTTTGATTGTATAGTTGTTTAAAGGAATGAATGAATTTCTTTTTGGAAGTAAATAATGTTTTTTTTTTCACTTATTGAATTTGACTAACACCTTTTTTTTAAAAAAAAAAATTGGGTAAATTAAAAAGCCAACATATTGCTTAAAATTATATCGTTGAATATTTAGGGATTATTTACTAAAGATTGTTGTGTGGTGTACACATTAATGTTTAGATTAGTTTGTTAATCTTTAGAAAAAGCTTTTTATTTAAAAAAAAAATTGTTGTGTAATTAATCTTACATTTTTTTTAATAAATCCAGATTAAAACATTTGCAAAACTTTGCATACATCAACAGTTTCTTTTGCCGTCTCTCTTTCTTCTTATTCATTGTATTTTAAAAAATCCTTATTTACCTGTCCTTTTGTCGAAGCACAGATTTACACAGTTCTCTACCAGATACGACGGTTTGGTATTTTGCAAGAAGAGATACCGAATCATATTGAAAGGTTTAGGTTAGCCTGATTTTCCTTTTGTTTATCTCTTTTTTTTGGGTTATGTTTTTTTCATTTGATGTCTTTGGGTTTGAATTAGTTTTTTCCCTGCACAATATAGTTAGAATTGTTTTTGAAGTATTTGGTTTGAATTAAATTTTTTTTTCTTTAGTAAATTGACCTGTAAAAGTATTGTCTGTCTTATTTTTCTTAAAGTTTGGAACTTCACTTTTTAATTCCATTGTACCTTTTCCTTTGTCTTGGTATTTTAAAAGTTTATATGTTTTCATTATAGATAAAAGACTATGTTATAAAAATATGTAACGAAAGCAGTTGATGAAGAAGAAATTAGTATGCATGTATTTATATATATATATATATATATATATATATATATATATATATATATATATATTTTTTTTTTTTTTTTGTGTCAGTAAACAGGTAACATTTAGTCAATGAGATTTGGATCTGAATTTGACGTGGTAGCTGTTCCTAATTGGTAGACTCTCTTTTGAGTCCAGATTGTTCGATTAAAATTCCCAAAGGACCAAAACAAATTTTGTTACTTGCCAAAACTTGCAAATCACCAATCCTGTTTCTTAAGATATGTGGATTAGTTTTGCCAATTGAATAGTGCTTAATAGTATTACTATTATATTTGTATTCCAAGTGATTTTACTGACAACGTAGTACCACCTTAGTACCATAGGTTTGCCTATTCTCCATGTTGCAAGTCACTACCATCTTAATTATTCTCTACATCATTTTGCATATGTGACCAAATTTACTTCTAGATGTTTTATGGATGGAATGTGTATAGGAACTAAGTTTGTATTTTGTAGAACGTGTTTTACATTGATGTTTATTAGGATTTATGTATTTTCAATGTCTTTTTTTTTCATTTTTTTTTTCATGTGTTTTTGTAGTAGCACGATGTAGATAAGATCATTAGTTGTTGTTCAAGAAGAGTTACTAAATTAAATTGAAAGGTTAGGATAGCATAATTTTGCCTTTGTTTCTTTTATTTTTAAATGAATGTCTTCCTCATTTGTTAATGCTTGATAATTAAAAAAACAAAAACAAAAATAGTCTATGCAGATTTTCACATATGTACTCTTTGTAACAAAAAAAAAAACTATTAAAATTACTTTTGATCCTTGACAATGTTATCATAGAAAAAAAAAAAAAATATATATATATATATATATATATATATATATATATATATATATAATGCAATAGTAGCATGTCAAAGATTTTATATAATGCAATGGTAGCATGACAAAGAAGGCGGATGATAATTTTTGAGAAGAGAACCAAAAGAAAATGGCATGGAAGACGAAATAATTTCCAAACTGTGTGTATTAGAAATGGTCCTACACTAGCTAGGAAAAACATGAGAATGGTCATGGGAACAATTGGAACCGTCTTCTACTAGAGTTTCATTTATACTATGTTTGATTTAGTTGCTTCAAAGGAATGGCCAATATGCATATATTATGCTATTTCTTGAGGCGCCAGTTAATTAAAGCATCAGTCATTGCAGGAAACAAAAAAGTCCATCAACATTTAGAAAATAAAAATGACATAAACCTCTGAAAGTTTTTTATAAAATATTTTAGAATTGTTATGATATAATGTTTATACAATTAAAGTCTGAAGTTGGTTGATTTCAACACTCAATTAAATTGTATTATTCTATTGCTAGAATTTCATTGTATTTAGAATATATATATCCTAAATATTACTTTTAATTTTGATCCCTGATTACAACTAATTGTGCTCTAATGTGTTTCTTTATTACATTACAGGGAAAGTTTTCCTTAGACAATCTGACAACATTCTTAAATTTCCTGGATTAATGGTTTGCATTTAGGCGAAATTCAAAATTTTTTTTATCTTGTATTTCTTTGTTTGTTGCTCTACAATTTACTATTGTAGTTTGATGCATTTCATGGATTAATACTACAGGATTTGAGTATCATAATATTTTAATTATTAATTATTGTTTGTCAAAGTCACCTATATTTGCTTCTACAAAAAACAGAGACAACTATAATCTCTCTTGGACCGCCATAATTTTATTTTGATAATCTTTTGGACCTATGGAACATGTTTTGAATAATAAATTATTGGAGTAAAAAAAACATAAAAAAAAACACACTTTCTTTTTGCTTGAGTGTATGGGTAGTAAAAGAATACAAATTTTCTAAATCTATTTCTAAAAGGTCTATTTAAAATTTTGTTGGCCACCACGAAATTTCAATTTTAAATTTGGAAGTCTCTATGAAAGATTTTCTGGATTCACGTCTTTGTCTTGCAAGTAATTATATGATTTTATATTTTTGGTATTATCTTAATGAAAAACTGTTTATATTTTCAATTACCATGTCTTTTGTAATAAATAAAAGTATCCTGCACATTGTGCGGGTTATAAGCTAGTTTTGATAATAGTGAATTCTCGGGAGTGGTGACCTTAAAATCACCCGGTGGGGTTTTTGCCGTGTAGGTTTTTCCCATTCATAAACAAATCACCGTGTCATTTAATTTCCGCTGCATATTTAGTTATTCGGTGATTTGTTAGTGCTGCCACGCTCATTGCATGTAATTGAACCTAATGAATTCACTTGGCTAATTAATTGGTTAATTTATCACAAGGGGTCAATACATTTTTGGCCTATCAGTTATCACCCTGCTCATTGCTAACTATACAACTAGAAGGGTGTTGGTAGACAATGGGAGTTCGGCGGACATCTTGTATTACCCCGCCTTCTAACAAATGAAGCTTAGATGAGATCAACTTCATCCAGTAAACTCGCCCTTGGTAGGATTTGGAGGGATGAAAGTGCAGCCCGTGGGTACCATTACGTTACCTGTGGTGGTAGGAGCATATCCCCAACAGATAACCAAAGAAGTAAACTTCCTTGTTATTGATTGTTCATCGTCATACAATGCTATCATTGGAAGACCGACTTTAAATAGTTGGAAAGCAGTAACCTCTACCTACCACTTGTCTATTAAGTTCCCAACAGAATACGGAGTAGTTCAAGTGCAAGGAGATCAATTGGCCGCTAGAGAATGCTATCTAGCCATGTTGGCCATGGATGAGCACATGCAGACAATGAGCATAGACGACAGAAGGATTGCTGTGGAGCCCACAGAGGTACGAGAAGACGTTCCCTTAGACAAGGGTAACACCGAGAAATTCACTAGAATTGGAGCAAGCATGGAAAAGAAGACAAAGCAAGACCTTGTCCAATTTTTAAAGAAGAGTATTGATGTGTTCACCTGGAGTCATGAGGATATGCCAGGTATTGACCCAAGCATCATTACCCATCGTCTGAACAAATATCCTTCTTCCAAGCCTGTATGTCAGAAGAAAAGAGTTTTTGCCCCTGAGCGAGATAATGTGATCAAAGAAGAAGTCCAAAAGTTGACCACGATGAAGTTTATCTAGGAAGTTTATTACCCCGACTGGCTAGCTAATGTGGTAATGGTCAAGAAGGCTAATGGCAAATGGAGGATGTGCATGGAATTTTCCGATTTGAATAAAGCCTACCTCAGGGATAGCTATCCATTGCCGCATATTGATTAGCTGGTTGATTCGATAGCGGGACATAAATTGCTATGTTTCATGGATGCCTTCTCGCGTTACAATCAGATAAGGATGGATGAGGCGGATCAAGAGAAAACATCCTTCATCACCAGCCAAGGCCTATTTTGCTACAAGGTGATGTTCTTCGGTTTGAAGAATGCGGGGGCAACCTATCAAAGGTTGGTTAACCATATGTTTCGTCCACAAATTGGATGAAATGTGGAAGTTTACGTAGATGATATGTTGGTAAAGAGTTTGGACGAGGAAAAGCATATGGACGACCTTCAAGAGACCTTTAATACGCTTAGGTGATATAACATGAAATTAAATCCAAGTAAATGCACCTTTGGAGTTTCATCAGGTAAGTTTCTTAGGTTCATGATCTCACACAGGGGCATTGAAGTGAATCTCGATAAAATCCAAGCAATACAGAATATGGAGCCACCAAGGAATATCAAAGAAGTCCAATCTCTCACTGGACGAGTTGTCGCCCTTAACAGGTTTGTCTCAAAAGTTACTGACAAGTGTTTACCATTCTTTAAAGTTCTAAAGAAGGCATTTAAATGGACGGATGAGTGCCAGAAGGCCTTCTAAGACCTCAAGACCTACCTCATTACTCCCCTGCTAAGCCCGTCCGTACCAGGCAAAGGTTTAGCAGTGTCCCCATATGCAGTGAGCTCGGCATTGATTAGAGAAGAAGGGAAGATACAAAAGTTAGTTTACTGTACAAGCCGGGTGCTAAGAGGAGCGGAATGACGATATCCAATGATGGAAAAGCTAGTCTTTGCTTTGGTCACGGTTTCTAGGAAGTTGAGGCCTTACTTTCAAGCTCATGTCATCAACGTCCTGACAAATCATCCACTAAAGAAGGCAATGAACAAGTTGGAAGCCGCAGGACGACTAATCCAATGGGTCGTAAAGCTTAGTGAGTTTGATGTCAGGTACCAACCAAGAAGCGTGGTAAAAGCACAAGCATTGGCGAATTTCATTGCGGAGTTCACTCCCAATCAGGACGAGCTAGACAAAGAGGAAAGGGCTCAAAGGTGGGTCATCAATGTAGATGGCTCGTCCACATTATATGCAGGGGGGATTGGAGTTATACTCAAGTCCCCAGAAGGAGATAAGTTGAAATACACAGCTTGTCTATAATACCAAACTACTAACAATGAAGCTGAATGCGAAGCTCTTCTCAAATGATTAGAATTGGCTAAGTCCTTGGGGGCGGAGTCAGTAGTCATTCAAGGAGATTCTCAGTTGATCATCAATCAAGTGAATGGAATGTGTGAAGCCAAAGAAGACCGGATGAAAAAGTACCTTAACAAAGTAAAGTGACTCGTCAAAAGATTCAAAGAAGCCATTTTTGTTCAACTCCCAAGGGAGGAGAACATGGAAGCGGATGTTTTGGCAAAAACAACTTCAGCAGGGGGAGCAATGGATGACCATGATTAAGTCCAATATATACCGAGCATAGATCTTCCAGAGGTACAACAAATTGAAGGAGAAGTAAATTGGATGACTCCAATAATAGTTTATCTCAAAGATGGAAGGCCTCCGAAAGACAAAGACGAGGCTAGGAAGTTGAGGATTAGAGCTGCCAAGTATGTCCTCATAGACGAGATATTGTATAAGTGAGGCTTCTCTCAACCTTACTTAAGATGCTTAGCTCCGGACGAGTTGCATTATGTGTTGAGGGAAGTTCATGAATGAGCATGTGGAAATCACTCGGGAGCAAGAGCACTAGTCCATAAGGTCGTCTGTGCAGGCTACTACTGGCCAACTATTCAAGCAGATGCTAAGGCTTATGCCAAAGTGTGTGACCAGTGCCAGCGCTTCAACAACGTCCCTAGACAACCATCAGAGTATTTGACCTTGATGATGGCCCCATGGCCCTTTACGTAATGGGGACTGGACATTTAAGGTCCCTTTTCGCTTGGAACCAGGTAGATGAAGTTTTGGTAGTAGGGATCAATTACGTTACTAAGTGGGTGGAAGCCGAGCCATTGGCGAAAATCATTCAGCAAAATGTCAAGAACTTCGTGTGGAAGAACTTTGTATGTAGGTTTGGGATACCTAGGGTACTAATATCTGACAATGGACGACAATTTGATAACATGACTTTTCAGGGAATTTTGTGAGCAACTTGGAATAAAAAATCATTATTCCTCACCCTCCACCCATAAGCGAACGACTAAGCAGAAGTTGCAAACTAATCCTTGCTGAAAATCATCAAGATTTGGCTTGAGGGGGCAAAGGGAGTATGGCCAGACGAGCTACTGGGTGTTCTATGGACTTATAGGATGACTGTGAGAACTCCTACAAGGGAAACCCCTTTCAAACTAGCCTATGGAAGTGAAGCAGTCATATCTGCAGAAGTACACATGGCCAACCACAAGGTAATGCAATATCAACGCGAGGAGAATGAAGAACAACTTCGTCTTAACCTTGATCTCATTGACGAGGTAAGGATGGATGCGGAGCAGAGGACAGCAAGGTACAAAAATCTTATGGCTAGGCAATATGATACGATGGTGAAACCCATGCGCTTTAACATTAGGGACCTCATCGCTAAAAGGGTCTCTTTGGCAGCTAAGAACCCAGCCCATGGAAAACTGGGACCCAATTGAGAAGGACCTTATAGGGTCATTAATTGCAAAAGGCATGGATCATACTACTTAGAAGCCCTAGATAGACGAAAGCTAGAACTCCCTTGGAACGTCAAGCATCTGAGAAGGTACTATCAGTGAAGGGTCAGCCTAGACAAGTGGCGCCATGGACAAAGTTGAAGTGTTTCCCTCGTCTTTATCTATGTTTATTACTACTACTGCGTGTCTTAAATATTTTAATTCCTTGAAAGTGCATTAGGCTCTAACTTATGCACTATCTAAAGACAAGTTTGCGGTGGACGAAGTTACATACTTTATCTATTTGGATTTTTATTCCCCTAAGACACTGGCTTTTAAGCATGTGCCATGCTTGTGGATAATGTTTTATATTATGTATACGCAGTTTGGAGTTCCAATGCATGTGATACACAAATCTGACTCTCATAATTTCTTCCACAAGAAGGCTAAGGCCTAAGACGACAAAAATCCCTGGACGCATGGATTTAACGTCTACAAGCTTTCCTTGAAATAATGATAAAGCAAAGAAACAAAAGGCATAATTATCTAACCAATAAACGATAAAATGCACGCTCGTTCAAGGGACGAGACAAAACCTCAAGCACAAGCGTCCAAGAAATGGACGAGAAAATGCATGTGTATAAGAATACTTAAAATTCATGGATAAATACAACCAGCCAAGATGATCCAATTTTTGGACAAGTTAAATGCTGGGGGCGTCTTAACTAAAGACGAAAGTAAGCTATCCAGCCTATGGACGAGAAAAAGGAACTGGCTAAGTCAAATTTCTAGACGAAAAAAGCTGGCAAAGGCAACGCCATTTATAAGACGAGTTATACTTGTGAAATTCAAAGAATGGCAAAAATGTTAGACATGAGGGAATTCTTGAACAAGGACGAGCTAAACACCATGAGTGGGCGGACCGCACTTAAAAACTAGTCTAACATGAAAATGTTCGTCCATACGACAACACGTTCAATAGTAAATAAAGCAAATGAAAATAAACATTCATTTATAAAAGCTTAAAAAAGGGTAGACGACCACCGACCAAAAACCCTTATAAGTTAGAGCCTAGAAGACAATTGTTTGAAAGCTCGTCACAAAGACTATAGACGAGATAAATGTAAATGGACAAAAACAGCGAACCTCATACATAAAAAAAAAAAAAAAAAAAAAAAAAAAAAAAAAAAACAAAAACAAAAACAAAAGAAAAATGACAAGGTAATCTTTTAGACTTTTCACTGAGGAGGATTGTTTCCATCGTTAGGCTCGTCTGGGGCAAGCTGGGTGGTGGCATCATCTTCAAAATTAACAATTTCAGATTGAGCTCATTTAGAGTAGAGAGCTTGCAGCACCAAGGTTGAACTTGATAGAGCTAAAGTTCACTTCAGGGAAGTTTTCCATAGCGTCCATACGAAAGTGTTCAAAACCAGCTGCGTAGTTGGTGTCCAACAGATCAGTGAACTGTTTGGAAGCTCTAAACTCCACTACAGCGTCTTCTTTGGCCTTGTTAAGAAGGGTGCTCAACTCATCGTTCCTTTTTTGAAGGTAGTCAAGACAAGTGTCCTTCTCAATAGTGTCAGCTCTAAGCTCTTTGACGAGGTTCTGCAGTTCCTTGGCTTCGTCTTTAGCCTTGGTTGCCACTTCAGCCCAGCCCTTGCAATCATCCTTGACCTCTTGAACCCTTGTCTCAAGTAAAATCCTCGTCCTGTCCAACTCCATGGCCTGCATAGATGATCAAAAATTCTATTAAAAAATGTATATACATATGCATATCACTATGACAAGACAAGGGAAAAGTAAATACATACCTTGAATATATCATGAACACCAGAATGCTCAAATTCTTTCAAGGACATGTCATAGCACGCAACCATGTCCTCACCAGTTACAGCCTTTTCAAACCTTTCCCAGGCTAACACCTCACTTTCTAGAAGGTTCATAGGAACCCTCTGGGAAGGCTGAGATGAGGAAGGCGCAGTGGTTTTGGCCGAAGTGACTTCAGGGGGAATGGACGAGTCAACGTCAAAAATTTGGACGACCCATGCTTCACCTTCTTTCCTTCATGGCTGGGGAGGTTTCCCAAATCCAGCGTCTTGGATAAAGATTTTCTTTTGTCCCCAACGGAAGGACGAACTTGGGATTGAGCCTCAGGCCTGGTCGCCTCATCCACCACCTCCTTTCCCCTATTCTCCTTCATGGTTGCCATCCCTAAAGGAAAAGTATTGGAGTTTAGCTAAAGGATAAAACCCAAATAACACAAATAAATTCCAAGTAAAAAAGAAAACTCATGTCTGCGAACAGTGAGCTCGTGGGCAATAGCTTCAGTAGATGGCTCAGGGCCGAGTCCCCATGTGGCGAGAAGTTGAAGGGTCACCAACGAATGAAAGCTCCTATCAACGTATAGGCGAGCTCTATGGACGCGATCACAATGGAATTTACTTAAAGATGGTCGTCCAATAGCTGAAAGAGAAAGAAGAGAAAAAAGGGTTAGACGGTTATAAATAAAAGATAAAACACTATGTACGAAAAAAAAAACAAGACAAAGCACAAACATACCTTCAGGACGAAGGTTGCCTAATTCTTGGGTATATGGGGCAAATAGATCCCTGCCAACCTCTACAGGGTGCCCAGACCAGAAACTAGAGACGAAGAAAAACTCTGTCTTCTAATTTCTATCAAAAGTTACCAATGACTTGATTAATCTACAATCTTTTCCCCTGGCTATAAATTGGTAAAAGCCAAGGGACTGGCTAATCTCTGAGGGTTTGTAGCAGAAGAGGAACTCGTCCACAGTGAGAGTACAGTCCCCTTCAAATACTTCCCCTCCACAAAACTTGCATATAGACAACTAGTCTCCATGCGTTGGGGTTAAATTGACACACTCCTAAACCTAACCTAGTAAGTAATTCCCTAGCAAAAGCATTAAGGGGTAACCTATGTCCCCCTAAAAGATAAGCCTTGTAGATGCCTATTCCAAAACGAGGGTTGCAACACCACTCCCCACGGACAGCTAACCTAGGGTTAAGGTCGTCTGGAATTTGGTACCAAGCTCTAAGTGAATTAAGTCTCTGTTCATTCGTCTTGGAAGGGATGCTTACGAAGTAACTATAAATTGTCTCCACCTCATTTAAAGGAGGAGATGGAGGGACGCTCGTCGAGGGACCAACTCGAGACCCAGAAGCTGCCCTCGTCCTAAACTGCTCCTGAAGGACCTCTAATGGAACCCCAGGGACGCCAGATGTGTATTCCTCGTCCATAGTGTTCCCCTAATGCTGCTAGTACTATTACCACTACTACTAGAACTATAACTAGATGTATCATGGTACTCATCTATGTCTCTATCAATACTATTGCTAGATGAGGAAACAACAATTTCAGACATTTTGAAGAAAACTTAAAACCTAAATATGAGGATAAAGAGAATACCATGATCTAGACGAAGAGAGACTATAGACGCGGAAAAACTTCTAGATGTGGAGCTAGATGACAAATGTCAAGGAAGAAAATTTCAGAAATGTGAAGGGTAGGAGAGGAATTCTAATATTTATAGGCAACAGAATTTTGCATTTGAAATGACATGACCAACCAAAAAATGACACGTGGCCTACTCCTCGAAAAAGCGAATTGACGCGACCAGTTACCAAAGAAATTATGACACATGGCACACTTAACTGCTGACATAAGGACACACGTCCAAAAGAATAGTGTTAGGCCATATAGTACTCTAGACGACTCTTGGACAAGGGGGCAACTGATGGTGAGCTGAGAAGTGAACCAACTCCAGCCTCGTCCAAAAGAGTCGTCTAGGTCATGTAGATAAAAATGAACGTCCTTAATAGGATGGTCGTCTAGGGGTGTAAGGGTCGTCCATGAGTCAAGTGCCTGAACGACCCTCGACATTTGGAAAATTCCATGGAGGTTTATCCACAAGAGCCAGTAAATTGAACCACATGTCATTACTTCAAGGCATAAATTAACTTCCAACGATAGTTATAGAAAAAGGTAAAATATTCTAACTCCTATAACGGTTATGGAAGTTAACCTTGAACCCTTTGACCTTCTTAAATATAGGGGAAATTACAATACAGGTAACCGCTTTAAGAACACACTATATAAATACTCATTTACATCAAACGAAAGTAAGTTTTTCACAACTCCTAAAAAGTTGGAACTCTAGAATTTGAGAAAGAAACTAACTTTGGCATCATCAATCCCGGTCACCTTTGATCGTGTGTTCTTCTTTTCAGACTTTCAAAACAATTACTAGCCCTTTGAAGCCCGAAGCATTCAGCCTATTGATTTTCCTTGCATCATCAATTATTATTATTATTATTATTATTATTATTATTATTATTATTATTATTATTATGTCTTTAAATTTTAACATTATTATCAAGTTGGTCTTTATATCTATTGTAATTTATAAATTTTCCACTTTAAATTTTAACATTATTATCAAGTTGGTCTTTATATCTATTGTAATTTATAAATTTTCCACTTTTTGTGATATGATATTGTTTTGCTAGAATTAACAATAGTGTTATTAGCGAAAATGGGCAAAAATGATAAAGTCTAAAGACTTATTAAAATGGAAAAGAATAAACTTTAGGGATGAAACTGAAAATTCAACAAAACATACTAGGGGTTTAATTTAACTTAGAATTTTGCCAATTTTGTTTTTATTATTTCCCGCAGGTCCTGAAAGCATGGTTTTGAAACCCGGACCGGACTGTACGGTCCGATCGGATTAACCAGAAACCTCTCCATAAAACAGTTCTTTAAACACAAAAAACCGTAAATTATATTTTTACTATGAACCTCTCGAACCGCGGTCAAACCGCACAGTTTTCTGAACCAGACACGGGTTTTCCGGTTTCTTCCTCAGAAAATTTTATCGTGAAGAGCAGAAAATTTCTTCTTGAAAAGCAGTTTCAGGTTGGCTAGATATATTCTTTAGGAAGAGTGAGTGAGACGGGGATAGAAAGAGGGAAAGTGAGTAAAGGATGAAGCTGTGAAAGAGAGACTTACCTTCAGATCTGTTATAATTTGCTTGAGAACTGAAGAAGACCGAAGATGAGAGACTGAGAAGTAAAGGAGAGAAAGACACAAAATTTCAAATATGAGAGAAGGTGCTGTAAAGAAAAGGAAAAGTGTAGAAGAAGTTATCAGAATGTTTGGGAAATGTGACTGTGTGAATGAGTTGTCCTTTTATTATTATTTAAAATTATTTTTAAACTTAAAAGTTAAAATGGCAAGCCCAGACTTGGCTGGGACCATTGGGTGACGTGTTCAGTGAGATAAATCTCATGAGTTGACAATTTTTTTTAAAATCAAAATAGACATTTTTTTTATATAATATTAATATCTTATTTGGTTCAAACTATTATATAAAAAAAAGTAAATAAAACATGCCTATCAAGTATTTTAATACTATTTTGTATTTTTCATTATAACTTATACTTGAATTGTTAATTATAATTGTAATGTATTGTTTTATGCTTTATCATTTATTATTTTTTCTTATTTAAAAGTTGTGATAATGTTTTTGAAAATTATTTAATTTTTTCAAGTTTTTTAAATTAATATTGCTTATTTTTTTTTAAATTTATCTATTATTTGTATTTTATATAATTATTAAATTATTTATGACGTTATTACGGTTCGATTTCGGTCTGACCTTAAAAGCCTTAAACTTTCCTCTTTTTCAGTCCTATAAATGGTCTGAATTTCAAAATCATGCCCCAGAGAAAGGTCAAAAGTAGTTATATTTTGATTTACACAAGACAAAACAAGACAGTGGACAGGGCCCCACCATGGAAAACCAGGTCCAGCTGAGTCAGAGCCAGTGCCAGAGCCAGCGGAACTAAATTTTTTTTTAAAAGTTTTACTTTAAAAAAAAAAAAAAAAAACTAGTACTTACTACTCCACAAAACAAGACCACTACTACAAGACTAAATTAACATAACAAAACAAAAAGAACGGTACCGTCTCGTTCGCATTCTCTGCATTGCTTTCACATTGTATCGGGAGTCGGAGGGAGCCGGAGCTGAAATACCTACCCGACTTCAGTGAGCGTCCCTTAGGTGAGAGACTCTTTGAGCTAGTGAGGCAGTAAATCCAAATCGGACGATCCGCCTTTCACTCTGATCCGATCCGAGAGAGAGAGAGAGAGTGATGTTTCTATTCGACTGGTTCTATGGTGTGTTGGCGTCGTTGGGTCTGTGGCAAAAGGAGGCAAAGATCTTGTTCCTAGGACTCGATAATGCCGGCAAGACTACCTTGCTCCACATGTTGAAAGACGAGGTTCCTCTTTAATTTTCTCCTAAATTATATTTCATATATCAATTTTTGTTTTTACTTAATTTTAAATTAATGATCTGATTGGTTTTTTTTTATCATATACAGCTGAATTGATTGCTCATTTACTTTTTCTGAAATTTCGAGGTTCAATCTGGAATTTGAAACTGTTTCTATTATGTCTATGAACTTAAGAGCTAGGTTTAACCTCAGTAAATTATTGTGAAAGGCCTAGTTAAGCTGAATATGTATCGAGATTTAAATTAGTGAATGATATTTGTTTTGGAATATTCTGTTCTTCGTGCGTGCTTTCGTTTGTATAATTTAACCTGAGTAAATTGTTGTTCAAGGTCTTGTTAAGCTGAATGGATTGTTTTGGAATATCTTTTTTTTTTTTTTGTTGAATATTTTATAGTTGGGGGGAGGGGGATTTGAACCTGGTTGGGAACAATAGAAAGTGCCAGTTTAGCTTCAAGGCTCTCGGCATTGTTTTGGAGTATCATATTCTTTGTGCAAGGCCTAGTTAAGCTGAAAATGTGTGTGAATTTTATGAATTATGAAGGTTCAAATTAGTGGGATGATATTTGTTATGGAATATCATGATCCTTGCATTGTCGTATGTCCATTTGGGCAATTTTTTTTGGGTATCATGGGGTGATGTTGAGCCTTCTTTGATTGATTTTCAGAGATTAGTACAGCACCAGCCGACACAATACCCTACATCAGAGGAGTTGAGTATTGGGAAAATTAAGTTCAAAGCATTTGATTTGGGAGGTCATCAGATTGCTCGCAGAGTCTGGAAGGACTACTATGCCAAGGTAAGCCATTTGCAAAAAGCCAAGCTAAGCTAGTTTTGTAGCTATGTATTGTGTTATCTGTGCAAAGTTTTCTTGCAGCGTCTCTTTCATCCAGATCCACATTCTGTCCCCAGGTGTTATTGTAAAGCCGATCGATATGTGCATGTTTGTGGAGCTATCTATGCTTACACATTATTGCTGTTTCTCATTGTTCTTTAAATTTGAGATAAGGGGGGAAAAACCTGCATTCTATAGTTATGTATTGCTTTTTGTACCATATGCTTTTTATATTTTATAAATTACTTGACTTCCTAACTCTTCATTGGCATTAACTCTTTACGCTTGCTTTCTCAGTACTTGCAAGTACCTTTACATTGTCTACTTTAGTCTTGTCACATAGTTGCTTCAGGTGATATTTTACATAACTTGTTAGTTCCAGTTTTTGCCATAGAAAATGTACTCATATTCTGAGGGCTTTTTCTATCTAGGAATAAAGTGTCTCTCCACTTTAATTGTAAAAATAGCTTCATGTTGGCTTTGTCTTCCTTACTAGTCTTTCCCTTTAATAGTTTTTATTTTATTTTTGGGTCTTGTTTATAACCTTTTTCCACTTGTATAATTATCATATCTAGCCAAGAGTCTCTTTTTCTTGGAAAGATCATATTTAGCCAAGAGTCTCGTACCTTAGTAGCATCAATTAGCCTTCTTTACTAGGAGAACAAAGGTTTGAATCCCCCTCTTCCCCACTTGTTGTAGCAATTGAGTTATAAAAAAGAATCTTATCTTATAGATCCATGCCAGACCTCAAGCTATTTTCTTTAGAACCTTATTGGATTGGTTGTCAGCTTTGCGAAACCAATCATTTTCTTCTATTCTTGATTTATGTGATTTTTGTACTTGATTTGTTGACCCCTGTACACTTCCTGTGTACTAGGGTGTGCTTTTTTATTTTTATATCAATAAATCTTATTACTTATCAAAAAAAAAAAAAAAATCTTATCTTATTTTCTTTATTTATCTATGTGAGAGACATCCTTTTTAACAGTAGAAAATAAAAACCAAAATAACAAAATTGAATATTTTTTTGTTTGGTAGAAAAATTGAATTTCATTAGAATAAATATTAGGTCGGATTAGGACCTGTGCATTGACCTCAAAGTGGTTTGGATGAGAAAGGGTTATGTACCTCTTCAAGATTTTTTGGTAGCAGCAGCTCATTCTTGTCTGGGCTCTCATTCTTTCTAATTGGCTAGACATATGTTAGAGCATTTTTTCAAGTTGATGAGTTGGACCTTGATACTTTAGATGGTTGAACATTCTTATCTTATTTTTTTCATCTGGGTTGTGCCTTCCCACTTCCTTAGGAACTTTAAGTTTGAAATTTCAGTTCCTTATTATGGTTTCATAAGATGTTTCAACTACCTACATGCACTTGTTTGAGCCTTCATTCTTTCTACCTGGTTAGATATGTGACAGCACTTTATTAAATTGATATGTCAGATCTTGGTACTTTAGGTGGTTGAATGTACTTTTCTCATGATTTACACCCAGGTTGTGCCTTCACTTGCAAGGGGCTTTTAAAATTTGAAATATCTGTTTCTTAATTATACTACAAATATATAATCATTTAAAAAATATATAATACAAACATGTGCTGGCAATATGTATTTGTTTTTACGTGTGACAGGTTGATGCTGTGGTGTACCTTGTGGATGCATGTGACAAGGAGAGGTTTGCAGAATCAAAAAAGGAATTGGATTCACTCCTTTCTGATGAGGCCCTCGCTAACGTCCCTTTCCTTATTTTGGGAAACAAGATTGATATCCCATATGCTGCCTCCGAGGATGACTTGCGATTCCACCTTGGCCTGACCAACTTCACTACTGGAAAGGGGAAGGTAAACCTAGCAGACTCAAATGTCCGACCATTAGAGGTATTCATGTGCAGCATTGTACGGAAAATGGGGTATGGTGATGGATTCAAGTGGCTTTCTCAGTACATCAAATAGAGTAATGGTCAGCAAGATGCCCCCCTGGCCCCTGAACCTGGAAATCCCACCAAACCACACCCCATGCTACCCAAAAAATGTATCAATTCCCGTTTGTTTCAGCCTCAAACTGGATTTATTTTGGATGTATTATGTTTGGATTTGTGTGGAAGGAGGTTCTAATGTCAATGTTCTGTGAGTTTACTTGTGGCAGCAAATCTTTCTTGGCACTGTAGTTTGTTATTTAGTTTTGCCATCTGCTATATGTTTGTTGCGATAGTCATAAGGTAGGATATTGCATTTGTTATTATATTTTGTATTTGGAATGATGTATTGATACGTTTGAAATTTTTTTGACTTCATCTTCGTTATTTCTAGCTGTATCTGGAATCACTGCAAGCAAAAATAGTGTGTGAGGGGTCCATGAAAGTCAGGACTGTGTTATGTATGTGTGTATGTAGTTTCCTCATGAATTGCAGGAGAGACTAATTACTATTATTTAGCAGCTCTTCTATGAACCTTTCTTAGCCTTGACTGTAGTATAATTTGGCGTGACAATCATTTTTCTTTTCAGCGTATGGTTTAAAGCTGGATGAAATAGTCCGATGGGACATGGGTTATACTCGTTCAATTCCTCATAGCGATGTTGGAATTTACTTGGTCTCTCTAGATCCTGTGGCAGTTTGGTAGCAACTTAGTTCTGCAACATACTCATCTTGCGGTCTCCGTTGAAAGTTAGCTAGGAATTATCAAGATATTAATTATCATAATATATTCCAGTCTCACAACTTCGGTTAAATTTAGTTACTCTGGCTCAAGTGACAAGGCATCTTGAGGTTGGTTTCAAATTTATTCTAGGCCCATCAAGATGAGCATCATTCTGGCAAGATTTCTTTTTACTGGTACTTGTTTTTTCTTTGGATGAATATTCATCAACTGGTTGCAACTTGCAATTATTATAACACAAATTTTGTTTCCTTAAATCTCTTATTTAATGACAGGAGACTTTAAGGGTTGAGTGAATTGAAAGCCAATCGTTTAGATTAGGCTAGAGTAAAATTTCTATTTTGTATATTAAAAAAAAATTTCTCTAATATTTTTTTAATCGACATTTTTAGTATAGATTAAACTATTTCTCTTGTTAGTTCTTGTGATTAAAGCAATTTATGTCATACGCTTTATGAATAGTATTATGTAATTTCTGTCAGATCACTCTCTTCTCATGTTTCCATATTATTAGAGCATATATATTGGCCTAGTCAAAATTTTAATCAAATCCTAACTTAATAAGCTAATTTTTTTAAAAATATTTTAGTTAGTTTCAAATGCGTAACACATCCTACTAAAGATTTTTTTTTTTTCCCTTTATAATGAAATGTTACTTTTATTATTATTATTATTATTATTGTTAATTGTGCTATTCAGTCATCCCATTTCTCTTTCCCTTTACTATCACCACAACCCAACACCACACTACAGTCTACAAACCATTGTCCATTCAGCCACTCACACACCGCAAAACAAAAGGTGTCATGATGAAGACATCAGAATTGTCGTCCAATTTTTGTTGGGACGTTTGTTTTCAACCTTGGTGTAGATATTTTCCCAATTACAATTCATCGTGTTATACAACTAAATCTAATGTAGTACGTTCAAAACAGCCAATTACAAAGTGTTGTTGTTATTCAAAGACCAGGAAAATTTTCCAAGTATTATTGAATAAAAATTATAAAGAATATTCAAAAGCCAATCATATGCCTGAGGCATTTTAATATTTAATTTAAAATGATATAACCAGTCTAATTATATATTACCGAAGTTTTTATAAATTAAGATACTTTGAATAATCAAATGATGTTATATGTTCCTTGGAGAATAAGGCTTAGTTCCTCCATTTAAATTATAACACATGCCACCAATCATGTGTCATTAAACCTTCTCAAGACTTCTATAAATAGAGATTTTTCTTAGTCTAGTAGAGACATTCAAAAGTCTTGAAACTTTACTAGAATAAAACTCTAAAGCCTCCAACTTCAACCTTTGAAACTTTGTCGGATTCAAGCTTTGAAGCCCCAAAGAAATTCTACATCAAAATTTTCAAATCCAAAAAATATTCATCCCTCCAAGCCTGATATTTTCACAGGAATCAAGATCCAAAGCCTTAGAGAACTTTAAGAATTTCAACCATAAAAAATCTTTTAGACCAGGCTCCAAAGCCCTAAAGAACTTCTACATTAAAAACCTTTAAATACAAAGAACATTCGAAGAAAATTCATCAAAATCATCATTCCAAGTCTCAGGGTTCTATTGAAATCACGTTTCAAAGCCTCCATAGACCCCAAAGACTATATTTCATCAAAACTTTATCAAATTCAAGTCAATAAAGCCCCAAAGAACTTCCACTCCAAATCTTCGAAGACAAAGAACATTCAAAGAAAACTCAAATTAGAGATTCATCATAATTTTGTTTCAAAGATCTTTCGATCCATTTTTCAATCAAATTGAAGGACACTTTGGTTTTCAAAATAAAATTGTATTTGAATTAAAGAATCTTTCAAGGAGATTGAATTAGAAGATTATTCTATTATATTAAAATATAGATATATAGAATTGCACTAATTTATTCATCAATACAAATTTAAATTTGTGAAACTCTTTTAATCGTGTGATTCTCAAACTTGAAATTTTTTGTTTAGGCTTCGTTTTGGCCCTGACTTTGTAGGTAACAAAATTGAAATCCAAGTCCCCAATTGGTGCTGTAGAGCATGCTCATGGTCTGACCCAAGTCATGGAGGACAGTCACACTGTCCCCTTGACGAAGATATATAGTTTTGGACTGCTCATGAGACAACAAAGGTGCTCTCTTCGTGTAGCCCAATATTGGGGATTGACGTGCAAATTTTAGATGGACAAGCCGAAATGGTTGAATTTTAGTACAATGCAAGCTGGTCCAAGGTGCTCTTAACAGATACCTAGAATTGGTTGAATCTTGGATTTCTTTTTATAGTGTCGGGAAAGATTATTTTGCCAACTTATTTTACTATTCAGTTTATTTTTTCTACTATTTATGGGTTTCACGGCACTTTTTGGTACTATTCATAAGTCTCACTGTACTATTTCAACTAACTTTTACTTTTATCTATCGTACTTTCAATAAAAAAATTTCAGTTTCAGTAAAATAAGCGTATCTCAAATGGAACCATAATAACTTAGTTTTTGTTTTCCCAAAAACAACTCTGTGGATATATTGTACTAAATGACTCCAAACCTTCTTGCCCGAAAATAAAGTTCTCCAATATTTCACCAAAAAAATTAATAAATAAATAAAGTCTCCCCTATTGGCTCTTACTCACAACATTATTAATATCATACTGGCATTCCATATTGTGTCATCCCTTAAAGCACACAGCCAGAAAAAAACATTAGTAATCATATTATTGCTGCATAATAAAGTTTTTATGTTCTCTACTAAAATCCATTTTGTGGAATCAATACTCATCCCCCACCAGACCAAATCATTGTGTAGCCTATACTACCACCTCGTAGTACACTCTACACCACACAAACAGAACACAAGCAAACACAAGAATCAAAGTCCCCGACATATATGTCACCATCAACAATTTCACACACAACAATCACAGCGTCATATCCACGCCCAGACCAACACCAAATGGACAACAAGGATCCGCGTTTCTAACACCATTTCTCTATACGCGTCAAATACCAGTCCTAACTCTCCTGATGAGTCCTAACTTTTACTTTGACACAGACACACTTCTTTCCTTTCTTTCCAATTCCAAAGCTATATATATAATCCCAAACCCCAAGCTTCACTACCCATCACCCATTAGCCTAATCTCTCAGCACATAATTAAATATTCATTACACCTACAACTCTCTCTCTCTCTTATTGAAAACCCGGATGGGAAACAACACCTCTTGCTTCTTTGTTGGATCCCCAAACGCTGAAACAGCAAAGCTCTTTGATTCTCAAGGTAACCTACAACGAGTCAATCTTCCTATAAAAGCTGCGGAGCTCATGCTTGAACAACCAGGCCATTTCATCACTCGGGTGGATGAGCTACGTCAAAGTAGACGCATGTCAGCCATGCGAGCCGACGATGAGCTTTTGGTGGGAAAGGTTTATGTTCTGGTTCACTCCAGTAGGGTTAACTCTAGGGTCTCCGAGTTGGAGATGGCAATCATAGACTTGGCTTGTAAGAAAAGAGGAAGTGTAAAACCAAATGGTTCTAAAGTTTTACCGGCTATGACTGTGGAGTCGAGCGAGGAGGGAGAAGGTGAGGTGAAGGTTTTGGGAGGGAAATTTACTGGACTTTCTGGTTGCCAGTTGGGGAGCCATAGGAAATGGAGTCCAGCTTTGGAGCCTATTTTTGAGACTTTTTGAGAAACTGAGTTCTGGAGTTAATTGGATAATGTTATGATACTGACAAGAATTTGGGTCAAATTGAAGCTATTTTTGTCTACTTTTGTGTTCCTGAGCAACCCAGCTTGATGGGAAATCTGCATATTTAAGACTTCAAATTAGACCGATAGAGGATTGCATTATATTTGTACATCACCAATTGTTCATAAATTTCATATTCAAGTTTATTGATTCTTTTAACTATATATTTTTAAGTACCTTCAAGACAACCAGTTCTCGAAAGGAGAGGATTGTTCCAAAACTATAGAACAAAATTTAATAGAATGATGAGCTGAATAGGATAAAATTAAGCATGGTTGTATATCAATTGAAAGTCAATAACCTTACCAAGACAATGTCTTCTTAATGGTTAAATAACTTTATGAAACCCAAATGAGACATGAGGAAGTGGTTTGATTAATTCTTCTAAGTTTTTGACAATTTATGGCAATATGGAAGTGGAGTAATACTTAACTAATGCTAGTCTAGTGTGCAATTATTTGTAATGTCTATATACTGGTTGATGATGCAAAAAATCAACAGAAGTAGTGGATGGACGAAGCTGTGATTGGGTTCGACTCTGTTGAAGGAAAACTTGCAAAAATGAACTAGGTGTAAGAATAACACGCCTGTGTGGTATTAGCCAAACTGCCTTCGATACTTAAGTCAGTAAGGGAGAAGGATTTTAGAGAGAATTGACTAGAGAGTAATTTTCGTAAAGTATTTTTGTGCGTACCTTTTACTTATGTTGCTTCTCTTTTTATAGTTGCGTGGCCCAATAATTAGCAATGAATTGCTGTATTTATGCTCAACGGCTAGTGCGTTATAAAATTTTTGTCTAAAGTTCACAGCTCACTCTATGACCGTTGCTCCATCTGTTACACTTTGTCATCAATGAGCGTAATAAATGTGTAACGTCTTCTCTTGGTTAATAACGATCTCATCTTAATGACGATCATAAATTTTTGACTCATCAGTTGCCCCCTTGTTTGAATTTTGGTCTTTTAGATGAGATGAAAACATAACCGTCTGATGCTTCATATTCTGTGTACGGCACATTTATGATGAGTTGATGTTTGATCTGTTGAGGGCCACATGTACGGTCAAGATGTGTCTAACGTGCAGATTTTCCTTGGTTCTCCCGCGCACGTTTTGGCCAATTATTTAGCCTTTTTCCCACCTTTTTCATTTTCTTCGTTTTCTTTCCTTGTTCAGTTGGCATTCTAGGGTTTTTCTCTTCTTCAAGCTTTCTTTTTCATTTCTGTGTTCCCTGGTAAGTTCTTCGTGCTCCTTTCTCTTTTTCGGTTCTTCCATGGTAGATTACTCTTCTATTAGGGTTGATTTTCTGTCAATATCTTTTCTTTTTGCTCGCTTAGGTTGTTTGCTTGAGATTGTAGAGGGAGAGTGTCTCAAGGGGGTTAGTCTTTTCGTGGGGGAGGACTGTCCATATAGGTTTGTCCTTTCCTTTTTATTTCCTTTGGCTTCTTGTTCTGCTAGAGTTGCTAGGTCTTTGAAAATGTCTGGGGAGGTTAGGTCTAATGAGCTGGAAACGGGGTTATCTTCGTCTAATAATTGCGAGATTCCTGAGGTTACTTCCTTTTCTACTCCCTATAAAGCTTGGGACATCCAATGTGCCCTCTCAGAGAAAGATGAGAAGCGAATCAGGGATAGGTTTCAATTTCCTGATTTGGTTAGATTTAGGATTCCGAGTAACGAGGATAGGGCTTGTCACTCATATGTTGATGAAGTCTATTTCTACGAAGCAGGTTTCGTTAGTGGTCTTCGTCTTCCCGTTCATCCCTTTGTTAGGGAACTTTTTGTGTATCTGCACCTTGCCCTGGCACAATTAGTGCCTAATTCTTAGCAGATTGTCATTTGTTATATGGTGGTGTGGATGTCTGCCAATGACAGAGACGTCATCAAGAGAGACGAATTTCTCCATTTTTATTGTCTGAGAAAGTCCAAAGACCCTGGCTACTAGGAATTTAAGCCATGGGATAGGGCTTCTAGGTTAATACTTGACTCTCCATCATCCCTCCGCTATTGGAAACCAAACTTCTTCTTTATTTCGGGCAGTGGTTGGGAGTTCGTCCCTAGTGAGGTCAAGGACGAAGCCTTCAAGTTTTTTCGTAGTTAGGGAACTCTTGTGTCTGGTGCGTCCTTTTTGTTTGTTCTTTTTGTTCTTTATTTATTCTTTGTGAGTGACGATATATGATATACTTGTTTTTTGCAGTTCCTTAACACCCTCATCTGAAGAAGAGATATCATGGTTGTGTTAAGAAGCTCAGAGAATATCTTGGGATTGTTAGAGATTTTGATGGCCTTATCTTTCCTCAATCGTTGTTCCTCTATTTTTTGGGTCTAGAGCCCTCAAGCAAGGTTCAAAAGAATTTAGAGGTTATGAGGAAAATTAAGTGTGTTCTTCGTCTCTTCGTTATTTATTTTTATCTATATCTTTCATTCTCTTCTCTAGGAATGACGACCAGGTTTAGCAAACAGAAAATGGCCGAGGTTCAAGAGAACAAGGCCAGGAGTGGCATAGTTGGTGGCCTTATGTTTAGAAAGCGTCAGAAAGCGAGCGATGTTCCTTCCAGAGTGCCTATGGTGACTACTCCTTCTACTCACTCTCCTGCCAAGCGTCCTCCCTCTCCCACATCGTCTCTGGAGGTGATTGTCTCTTCAGAAGGGAGCGCCAGAAAATCCGTTAGCAAGCCTTTTCCCCCAACTTTTTGGGACGACGTTGATGCCGCTGCGTTGAAGGCGCTTGAGGTGCTTTCAGTGGATGACTTGAATCCTCTAATGGTGAATTCATCTAGTAATGTGATGTCGTCTCACATTCAAAAATTGGTGCAGGTGTGTTTTGACGACGTAGGTTGCTTTTTCTTCTTTTGTTTTGCTTTTGTTAAGAGAGATTTTTTCATATGTAGGCTTTGGGGGAGTCCTTGTTCGTCTCTGGGAAGCTTCTAGATTTGGAGAAGAAGGTGGTCACAGCTGAGCCTATGATCAAAACCCTTTTTGCTAAGAATGAGACACTTAAAAATAAGGTTGCCATCCTTACTGTTGAAGTTGAGAATGACAAAGAACGTGTGGCAACTTTGGAGAAGAGTCTTTAAGTGGAGAAGGACTTTTCTAAGTAGAGGGACAAGTAGATAGGCGATCTTCAGTTTAAATTGTAAGAAGCTAGTCCTGATGTTGTACAGGAGTTCAAAGATTTGACTTGTACTCGGACGACCTATGTGAGTACTACGTGGATGGCTTTGAACTCTTCAAAAGATGGACGGTTAAGCACCACCTAGAACTGGATCTCTCTAGTCTGGTAATGTGTGAAGTGTAGCAGATTGTCCTTCAAAGGTCACGGAGGAGAATGTAGTAGAAGAAACTACGACTACCGCTCCCGTAGATCCGTCCCCCTTTAATCCAGCTAGACAGTAATTTACTTCATATCTTCTTTTATTTTCTCTCTTTTTTTAAGACGAAAACAATGTCTTGTTGTTTTGAGCATATATTTTTTAAACAATTTACTTGGCCCATGTTTTGTGTATGTAATTCTCTTCTGACAACTGATTTGTTGATGAAGTGTGTTTGTAACATTTATTTCGTTAGGTCTTTGTCGTGTTAAGCGACTTTATATGTTGGTTGTATTTGTTTAATCATAGTTCTTCATCATAACAATTGAGCAGATCTCATTAAGTTATGATGGTAATGGGAGTTGCGGTTGAATAACTTCTTGTGTAGTTGTATTTGAACAACTTTTACTAAGTCATGTTTGAACGATGATGTTAGAAGTTATGCTTGAGTAACTTTTCATTTAGTTGTTTTTGAACAACTTTCATTAAGTCATGTTTGAATGACGATGATAGAAGTTGTGTTTGAACAACTTTTATTGAATCATGTTTGAATGAAGATATTAGAAGTTGTGTTCGAACAAATTCCCTTTTTTTTATATGCCATGACGTTATTAGTAATGACAATATTGCGCTGTACGCATGACTTGGAGTCACGCTATTGGAGCATTTTTGGGTTAACCGTTTTTTTTTTTGGTCATGTCTGAATGATAATGACAATAGTTGTGTTTGAACAACTCTTGATTTAGTCGACTTTGATGGTTGTGTATTAACAACCTTGATGGTTATGACAATGTTGGCTGTGTATGAACATCTTTTGATTTGAAATTTTAACAACGGAGATTCTTCGGACGTCTCCCAAGAATAACTCTTGAGTGTTGCACATGTTTTTGTTGATAAATAACTCATGGATAATTATTGATAAATACGCATGGATAATGCTCTAGTGTATTATTGATCTATGAATGACGAAAGTAATAACTGACGTACATACTGAGATGAAGATTGGGCAACTTGAAATGTAAAAGATTCCTTACTGGTAGTACTTCTTCAAATGTTCTATGTTCCATGATCGAGGCAGTTCCTGGCCGTCTAAAGACTTTAGGTAGTAGGAGCCCTCTCTAGAGTGACAGATTACTTCATAAGGGCCTCCCAGGCTAGTCCCAGTTTTCCTTGGGATGGGTCCTTCGTTGCTTGTGATATCTTCCTGAGGATGAGGTCTCTTGTGTTGAACCTTCTTACCTTGACTTTTCTGTTGTAGTATTTGGCCATTGCGTCATTGTGTTTGGCCATTCACTTCACGACTTCCTTTCTGACTTCATCAATTAGATCTAAGTTGCTGTTAAGCTCCTGCTGGTTTTTCTAACCTTCATAAGTTTTGACTCGGAGGCTCGTCAGTCCCACTTCCACTGGTATGATGGCTTCAATGCCAAATGTTAGTCTGAATGACGTTTCTCCTATTAGAACTCTTGTGGTTGTCCTATATGCCCAAAGGACGTTTGGTAGTTCTTCAGACCATGCCCCCTTTGCCCCCTCAAGCCGAGTTTTGATAATTTTGAGTAGGCTTCTGTTCGTTACTTCTGTCTAACCATTAGCTTGAGGGTGTCTTGGAGAAAAGTAGTGGTTCTTAATTCCTAAGTCTCGGCAAAATTTTCGAAACTTGGGATTGTCGAATTGCTTTCCATTATCCGATATTATGACGCATGGAACTCCAAACCTACAGATGATGCTCTTCCACACAAAGCTGGTGATTTTAGCCACTGTTATCATTGCTACTGGTTCTACTTCTACCCATTTCATGAAGTAATCAATTACGACAATCAGAAATCTGAGTTGCTTCTTCCCTAAAGGGAATGGGCCCATAACGCCGATCTCCCATTTGGCGAAAGGGCAATGGTGAGGATATGGGTGTCATTGCCTCTCTTGGTTGTGTCTGGACATTTGCAAAGCGTTGACACTTATTGCATGCTCTAACGAGGTCGTGTGTGTCCTTATGTAAAGTCAGCTAGTAGTATCCTTCTCTGAGTGCTTTTCCTGCTAAAGACCTTACTCTAGCATGATTTCCACAAATTCCTTCGTGTATCTTGCGGAGCACATAATCCGCTTCTTCTGAGTTAGCACATCTTAAGTATGGGAGTGAATAACCTCGTCTGTACAGTACATCGTCAATAATAACGAAGCGGGCTGCTCTGGTCTGTATCTTCCTTATTTTCGTTTTATCTTCTGGGAGCCATCTTTCTTTCAAATAAAGGACAATGGGAGTCATCCACTCGTCTTGTTCTTTTATCTTCAAAACTTGCTTACTTTCTGTACTTGGTTGCCCCTTATCTTTATACATACTTTGGAGGGCACATTGTAGTCATCTGACGAGGCCAATCTTGTTAGGAAGTTAGCTTCTGCGTTTTTGGCCCGAGGGATTTGCACAAAGTTTAGACTGTTAAAGTGCTGTGAGAGTTGTTGGACGATCTTCAGGTACTTTTGCATCCTCTCTTCTTTGGCTTCATAGTCTCCCTTTACCTGTCCAATTATGAGCTGAGAATCAGATTGGACGATAAGATTCTTTGCTCCGAGCGCTTTTGCTAGACTTAATCCTGTTAGCAATGCTTCATACTCAGCCTCATTATTCATTGTTGAGAATTGCAGTCTCACTGTATACTTCAATATTTTTCTTTCTGGAGATATAAGCACTACTCCTACCCTTCATACTTTCTTTGTGGTAGGCCCATCTATTTGGACTGCCCATGTTTCCATGGGGAGTTCTTCCTCCTTGTAGGGGTAGGTGAATTATGCGATGAAGTTTGCCAATACTTGGGCTTTGATTGCTACTCGAGGCCGATATTTGATGTTGAATTAGCCCAGTTCAACTACCCATTGGATGAGTCGTCTTGCTGCATCTATCTTGTTCATCATCTTTCTTATTGGTCGGTATGTCATGAGGACGATGGAGTGTGCTTGGAAGTAAGGACGAAGTTGCTTGGAAGTGACCACCAATGCGAAAGCTATATTTTCCATCCTTGGGTAATTTGCCTCTGCTCCCTAGAATGCCTGGCTAGTATAGTAGATTGGCTTCTAGACATTTTCTTCTTCTCTGATCAATGTCGAACTTACTATGGTGTTAGGCACTGCTAAATAGAGGTACAACTTTTCTCCCATCACCAAGGGACTTAGCAATGGTGGCTTCGTCAAGTACTCTTTTAATTTTGCAAGTCAGTCCACTGAAAGGCCTTTTTCAAGACCTTGAAGAATGGCATGCACTTGTCTGTTGCCCTGGAGATGAATCTATGAGAATTGTGACCTTTCCTGTTAAGCTTTGAACCTCCTTCACTGTTTTTGGTGATTTGACCTCGATTATTGTCTTTACTTTGTCTGAATATGCCTCTATGCCTTGTTGGGATACCATGAATCCCAAGAATTTTCCTGAAGCAACAATAAAAACACACTTTGCAGTGTTTAATCTCATATTGTACTTACATAGTGTGTTGAAGGTTTCTTTCAGATCGTCCAAGTGGTTGGCTTCGTCCTTACTTTTCACGAGCATATCGTCTACGTATATTTCAACATTCCTTCCAATTTGATGAGAGAACATGCGGTTCACCAATCTTTGGTATGTGGCTCCTGTGTTCTTCAATCCAAAGGGCATAACTTTGTAGCAGTACAACCTTTGGCTGGTGATGAATGAGGTCTTCTCTTGGTCTTCTTCGTCCATGAGGATTTGGTTGTATCCAGAAAATGCATCCATGAAACTTAAGAGCTTGTGTCCAGCAGTTGAGTCTACTAGTTGATCAATCCTTGGCAAGGGGAATCTATCCTTTAGGCAGGCTTTGTTCAGGTCTGTGAAATCAACGCACATACTCCATTTTCCATTGATCTTTTTTACCATTACCACATTTGCTAGCCAATTTGGGTAGAAGACTTCCTTGATGAAACCAGCTTCTTGTAGCTTCTCTACTTCGTCAGTTACTGCTTTGTTGTGCTTTGGTGTAAATATTCTCTGTTTCTGCTGTACAGGTTTGCACTCTAGGTTGACGTTGAGATGATGTTGTATGATCTTCCTATCAATTTCAGGCATATCCTTGTGTTTCCAGGTGAAAACATCTTGGTTTGCCCTCAAGAGGAAAATCGTCTTCTCTTTCTCCAGAATCGAGAGTGCTGATCCTATCTTTAATACCTTTGACGAATCTCTTGGGACGACCTTAACTTCTTGTGGTGTTTCTAACGATTCGGAGATGGGCTCTGGTTCATTGATCACCCATGGGTAGTTCTCCTTAGATGCTAAGACAGCTTGGTAGCCCTCTCTTGCCAGAACTTGATCTCTTCTAATTTCTCCTATCCCATGGGTTGTTGGAAATTTCACCTTCAAGTAATATGTTGACGTCGTTACTTTTAGCCTATTGAGTGTAGGTCTTCCCAAGATGATGTTGTCTGTTGAAGGGCAGTCAACTATGAGGAAATGAATTTCCTTAGTGATCTGTGCTGGGTAAGTGCCTGCAATCACGATTAGAGATAAATGTCCTTAGGGATGATTCTATCCCCAGTGAAGCTCACTAGAAGAGAGGCGAAAGGTTTGATCCTTCTCTTGTCCAATTTCATCTATTGAAATGCAGGTAAGTAGATGATATCTGTTGAGCTTCTGTTGTCAATAAATACCTGGTGGATGTTGAATTCTTCTACTCTGAGCATGATTACCAGTGGATCGTCATGGGGTTGTCTAATGCCGATACCATCTCTCTCTGAGAAGATGATATTAGGTTCGTCATTCCTTGGCATCTTCACTAGAAGGAGCCGTGAATGGACACTATTTATTTCTTTCTCATGGGCTTTTTTTAGGGACTTCAGCGTTCCACCTGCCGTCAATCCTCCTGAGATCGTCTTTATTTCTCCTGTAAGAGGTTTGCTTTCTCTTGCAGGAGGTTTGCTATCTCCTGCTTCTCGATCTCTGTCTTTATCATCCTTCTGTTGGTATCTGTAGGGCTCCGTTTTCCCGACATACTTCTGTAACTTCCCTTGCCAAATTAAAGTCTCCACCTGGTCTTTCAAATGTCTACACTCGTCGGTGCGATGCTCGTGGTCTTGGTGGAACCCACAGTACTTGTTCTTGTCTCTTCTTTCTGTTAGGGCACTGATTAGCTTCAGTCATTGCAGGTAGGGATCGTCCCTTATTTGCATCAAGACTTGCTCAATTGGCATTATTAGAGGAGTAAAGTTAGTGAACTTTGGCCTCCTATCTGAAAGTTCCTTCTTTTTTCCTGTGGTCTGCCCAACACTTCGTGTCTCCTTCTTCTTATCGCGATTGCTACTTGTTCCTTCATCTCTCTTCCTTTTTCCTTTCATTTCTTTTGCAAGTATCGTGTCTTCTGCATTTATGTACTTCTAAGCTTTTCAAAGCAATTCTGTGACCATTTTTGGTGGGCTTTTGGTGATTGAGAAGAAAAAATCCTCGGGTAGCAACCTTGCTTGGAAAGTTGTTAGGATGACTTGATCTTCAGCTTCGTCTACCAGCAATAGCACCTTATTGAATCGGGTCACGTACTGTCTTAGTGATTCTCCTTCTACTTGTTGAATGTTGAGAAAATGACCGGTTGGCTTCTTGTGTCTTTTTTCCCCAATGAAATGACTAACAAAACCCTTGCTGAGTTGTTCAAAATTTGCAATAGTTCCTAGGGTTATCTTGCTAAACCATACTCTGGCTACTCCTTTCAATGTCGTTGGGAATGCCCTACACATCACCTCGTTTGGGATCATCTGCAATAGCATCAGTGTCTTGAATGATTCACATACTACATACCTTGTTGTTGATGTAGCATCTAGTATGAAAAATGTTCTCCCTTTGTTGTTCCATGTCATCCTCTTTGACTTTGGCATTTAAAGCACGCCTAGCCACAAGTGACTCGCCCTCCACTGGATACTCCACTTCATCATCACAAGCATCCTTAAGTGATAGAATCTGGACATCACCTTCGTCGCTTTCAATTTTCACCTCTCCATCAATACATGCGATCATGGTCCTCTTATTTGGGCATTGTGAAGCAATATGACCTACTCCCAAACAACGAAAACACTTAATATCACAATTACGAGTTTGGGATTCATTTTTACCTTTGTTGACACTGGGAGCTTCATCTCTCCTTTTTGGTGGCTCAGTTTTGGACTTGAAAATAGCCACTTCTTCTTTCCTCCCATTTGACCTCCATGAAGCAGAGGAGCCCAGATTTTGAAATGACCAAGTTCCTTTCCTTTTAAGCTGTCGTTCCACCTTTATTGCCATGTGCACCATGTCCTCCAACTCCACGTAGTGCTGCAACTCCACCACGTTGGCAATGTCCCGATTCAGCCCATTCAGAAACTTTGCCATGGTAGCTTCTCTATCCTCCTCTACATTTTCCTGAATCATGGCAATCTCCATCTCCTTGTGGTAGTCATCCACGCTCTTATAGCCTTGAGTAAGACTCTGTAATTTTTGATACAAGTCCCTATAGTAGTGACTAGGAACAAACCGCCTCCTCATGATGGCCTTCATTTCCTCCCAAGTCTCAATAGGTCTCTCATGGTTTCTCCTTCTATTCATCACAAGTTGATCCCACCAAATAATAGCATAGTCAGTAAACTCAATCACAGTGAGTTTTACCTTTTTCTCCTCGGAGTAGTTGTGGCACTCAAAGATTAACTCCACCTTCTTCTCCCACTGCAAGTATGCTTCTAGATCATTTTTCCATTGGAATGTTGGTATCTTCATTTTTATGTTTCCTAGGTTTCTGTCAGTCCCATCTTGCCATCTTGGATCTCTTCGGAAACCTCTACCACGCCTTTCTCCCCTCTGCACAAACCTGCCCTCATTGTTCAATGAAGCTTGACCTTGTTCATCTTCAAACTCATCCTCGTGGTAGTCATCAGAATCATCCATGTGCGCACGCCTTTCTTGCCTTCTAGCATTAGGGCCTCTTTGGGGACATTCCTCACGCAAAGTAGCAATAACAGTGTCTTGTCTATCCATCCGATCCCGAATATCATTAAACACCACGTTCATGTGTTCAAATTGTTGTTGCATGGCCTGCAAAATGATGGACGACTCCTACCCTCCTTCCCTATTTGATGTTTTGCCCCTAGAAGACATAATTTTGAAACTACAGAAAATTGTTAGAAATAATTCCTCACAACAGTCCCTCACGTGTTTGCACTCAAATTATGTCACTCCTACTCATGTTTCACTCTTAAATTGGCTTTTTACCAATATTAGTCTCACACTTTCTTGCCTTTTTCCACTCGTAGCTTTGCCTTTTCAGTTCTGCATTAAACTAATAAACTTGAACAAGAAATTCAACTTGTAGTGTTTAAACAAATACCAACGGCAAGAAAATATGAGAGAATTGAAACTACAAACAATTTTTTTTTTTTTCTGTTTTCTATTTCTTTTTTGATGTCTTTTTTTTTATGTTTTTTTTTTTTTTTTTTTTGGGCTGGGTGCACGATCTTAACCTAGTGCACTTCAACAAAAACAAAAAAAAATAAGAACGATGAATGAAGAACACAAAAGAAACAAGATTGGATGATAACAGGAAACAAAAGATAAAGGGATAGAAAACTGATTTTAGAACCTGTGCTCTGATACCAAATGATGCGAACCTCAATCGACACGCTTTGAGACGCAACAAAAATATTAAAATATTTACCCAGGAAAGCTAAAATTTATGATAGAAACCCTGACCCAACGTATATAATCGAAACGCGAACCAAATGTATAAGTTGACCTTGACCCAATGATTATAAAGAATCACGAACCGAATGTATAAAGTTTGAACGCCACAAGGAAGAATCCCTGATAAGTTCACAGTTCTTGAAGAACCAAAAGAAGAGCAAAGCCTCACATTTTCTGATTTTTATTCAATAATATATTGAAAAACGTTTACAGACTTCAGTGCCTATTCAAAGGCTCCATAAAACTTGACAGACAAGAAAATATATTCTAAAATAACTCCTAATTGATACCTTAACATATCAGGACTGTAATTTGACCTAAAAAAGCATTAAATGCACCTAAAAACAAGGAAATAAATTACCTAAATAAAAAAAACGTACTATATAATAAAACCCTAAATAAAAGTTGATTTGGTCTGAAATTAGCAGATCCAAAATAGGAAAATTGCTATAAAAAAAACGTTTAAATAATAAAAGCCCTAAATTCAGGTAGATTTGGTCTGAAATAGCAGCTCCAGAATAGGAAAAAATCTCCATTAACTGATATAGAGCTGGAAAGTCAATCAGCCATCAATCCACCCCATAATCATTCCCAATTAAGCCAGATCAGCCCTCAATAGCTTGGATTAAATTTATTACGCCTTCATCTTCCTTTGGGCCAAGCTTGGAATGTCCTGCGTTAGAATAAGCCCAAATCTCTTGAATTAGCCCATTAAGTGCTTCTTTGATCTTCTTGGATCTTGCTCTTGTAATAGGCCCAACTAGAATATGCAATATATCCTTGAATGCTTGTTGATTCTCATCACTTTGCTTGCAATTGCATATGCTATAGTATATACAAAATATTTGGTTCGGGTGAACATCATCAAATTGTTAATTGCTTATAAAAATTGTTCATGGCATCTCTCATTGTCTTTGTTCAAATATTATTATCATCCAATCTCATTCATATAATCTAATTGATAGACCAAGATATCAAACACCTACCACTTGATTCATAAAATTAAGGTGTATATATCTGCTCACCATAATTAATCATATCAGCACAAAGTCATCCTAACTCATAATGTTGCCTTCTAATTACAAACTGTGAGAACTCTTATTTTTCAGATTAGAATTTAACTAAAGAGCAATTACAAATGAAAAACACATAGTATTCCCTTGAATATGATTTAAATACTATGCACATGGGAGGCATATAGTTGGAGAGTCATATCCAACACCTTTATTATGTATAATTTAAGGATTAGTTAATACAGTTACAGTTGAACCACTTATTTTTCTTATTAGGTACACAAAATTTGTAGATCACTCCACATTATGGGACCCCGTAGATCCAAATGCATCCGTTGGATCAAACCTCAGACTTTACATTGGATCAGTGCCAATGAGGAGTAGGTCAATGTCAATGTCTTTCACTAATTATTAATCTCAGCTCAAAAGCCAACAACCCATCTATGTTTAATTTCAAGTCCAATGTAATGGCCGTCACAAAATGGAGCGGTTAAACAAACACCTCCTAAATATTTCTACACACCCAACTTCTTAATAAAATGCAACACAAACTCATCTTGTACACTCAAGCCTCACATTGCTCTCGTGAAGTACTTCTTTGAGCCTCTCTTTTTTCATGGGAAACTATATAACATACCGTCCATCTAATGCCAAAGTTATTCTATGGGATGGCACGGTTCATGAATTTGATAAACCTTTAACCGTGGCTGAGCTCATGTTAGAGCACCCACAACAAGTTGTGGTTGAATTGCACTCAGCTGTGAATGAAAGAAGGCCAACTCCATTGCCTGCTGACAACAATCTAGAGATGAAAAAGACTTACATAATGCTTCCAATGAAACGAGGGAAGCCGGTCTCATTGTCAAGTGAAGAAGCTCGCCGCCTTCTTTTAAGGGCGAATTCAGTTTTACATTCGAAATCTCTTTTGTCTTCATCAAAGTTTCTCCCTTTGTTTGCTCTGATGTGCCCTGCCAGGGTAGGCAACGAACAAGAATTTGTGTCACAAAAGAAAGAAAACGTGGAGAGGACAGAGGAGAGGTTTGTTCCGGAGTTTTTGCCCGAGATATTAGATGGGAGACCAGAATATTTGAGTAGGGAATTATCAGGCAAGGGATGGAAACCCAATTTAGATACTATTAAGGAGAAGAAGGTTAAGAAGAAGCTGTCTAGGTGGTTGTTTTGAAGATACGGTCAAAGTTCATGAAATTTGAAACGGTACCATGTACGGCAATGCATTGTATTGTATTGTATAAAATTAATTAGGAAAAATGTCTTAAAGGATACTAGTATGAGTTTGTCAAAGAATCTTAACCTGTTAAAACTGATGTTGCTGTTGTTTTCATGCATGGAGTTATGGGTCTTGCAATTTGGAAGTACTTTTGATTCAATTTAAATCAAAAGAAGCAAGCTAATCATATACCTTTAAAATTAATTAGAGAGATGCTCAAATAAAGAGTTAAATCCTCACTATTATTATTATTATTATTGGCAGAATAAACACATTTTTTTGCAAGAAAACAAAAGAAGAAAAAGGGGCTGCCCATCTACTCTATATAAGAGAACAAAGTAGTAGGGATAGACTGACATGATGGGAATGGAGCCTTCCACATTACTAGCAGAGGTCAAAAGGGCAAAATATTATGAGCAACATTCATTACTAGGTGTATTATTTTGGAAGGACCCATCATTCATAGAGAGAACTCTTTCATTTTTTGCTGGTTGTTATGATAAGATTAGCCAAGTTGACAAACAATGCCAAAATGAAGGGACATAAATTATTACAAAATTTCGTGTAAACTGTAAAATGGGACATAGTCATCTCCATCCACAAATATCAGGAATTTTCGTTCCTGACATGATTATCTCGAAACTTTACTAATAGTATAGCACGTATTTTCTATTTTTGTTGTAGTGAAAACTAGCAGGCATTTTTGGTGGTGCTCAAGCTGGAAATTAAGGGCTGACCTTCTCATGCCATCTCTCCTATTAATTAATTTGGAGTAGGCTAGCCATCCATTGCAATAATTTTTGTATGAGTGCACACTTTTGTTGAACTTTTGGTTGCGTTCAAACTTCAAAGACTGTAGACACACTTTTCGATTACTACATTTTGGTCCTAAAGTTTGATTTTAAATGAAATCAGTAGGGGTCACTTGCCCCACGCATATGTAAACACACTTATTTTAGGTGGAACTCTGACTTAATCCAAACGTTAGAGGTCAAATGCAGTGATTGAAAGTTTATGAACTAAATTATACACAATGTATATTGTGATTAAATTTTTTATAAAGTTGAATAATGAGTTTTATTTCACAAAAAAAAAAAAAAAAGTCGGCCCACCTTCCCCTATCAGCACTAAAAGAACTGCGAGTAGGAAATAGAATTGGGCCTCCAATTATTAAAAGAAGGCTAGGGAATACATTGCAGTAATGGCTGTAAAAATTTCCCTTATTGGGTAGGTGACTTGGAAAATAGATTCCAACAAAAAGAGTCAGCAAAATGACATTGATAATCTGATGCTTAAATTAGAGATCAAGCTTTCTTCGTAAAAGAAAAGAAAATATTTTTTTAAGGGATTGGCTTCTGTGTATCTTCTCTTGTCATTTTCCTAAGGTTGTTCTAAGTGGTTATTGAAAGAGAACCATTTTCTTCAATTTTAGTGTCAAATGGCTTGGCTTGTATCCGTTGGTGCTGATCTTGGGGTATAATTTAGTTTGTGCCTTTATTGATTTCTCATGTTGAGATCACTATTGTAGGTTGCTGTCAAATAGGTCATTTGATGGTCTGATCTTATAAGGGTTGAACCTAATAGGCATTACTTTGTTGTGATTGGGCTGTGTAAGTGACCTGATTTCTTAATGAATTGAGTAGATGACGTGACCTTCTCTACCGAGCATATTCGTATCATATATTTTAGATGAAAATTGTAATGACATTACTATTAGCGAAAATCAAAGTAAGACCAAATATCATATATCTTTTGTTGTGTTTGAAAGTCCGCCTATGGACATTTCTATGTTTTTGTATTATGACCAAATTGGCATGTAGTATGAGAGGATTTATCCTCAAACAGTTGGTTTTCTTGGTTAGTTTTTAATGAATTGCTCTTCCTTACCCAAAAAAAAAAAAAAATCAAAGTAAGATACAAAATCGAACTAATCCCATTATTAACATATTTAAATCCAGTTAACCATCTTTAATATTGGGATCTTCTAAAGAAACATTCACACAATATAGTCAAAGCAATCACTCCCCTAATACCAAATCTGGTCTTTGTTAACCTCCATTACTATTAGAGCCCTCTAAAGAAGCAATCACGTTATCTCTTCCAATAATCACTCTTTTATAATTTTTTTTTTGATAGATAATTACAACATGCTGCTAACCCCACAGCTTGAATCCTTTCCCCCCTGAACCCCCAAACACTTTACACATGGAGAGGTGCTAATTTAGTCTTTTATAATTGATTGTATATTTTTACAATTCTTACTATGTAGAGATGTAAGACTTTTTGTATTATAAAAGGAGATGTAATCACATCATCTAGGCAAGAAAATATACAATATTTTTCCCCTAATATTTGATTTCTTTCATGGTATAAGGGGAGTGATTGCTTGGAAGATATTGAGAAATTGTTTTCTTAGAAAGTCTCAATATTAAAGCTGGTTGATAATTGGAGTCAGATACGGTAATAATGGGATTGGCTACATTTGATAACTTGCGTTGATTTCCGCTAATAATTGCTCATTTACTTGAGATGTAACTCATAAATATAGTGAATTTTATGGTCACCATTAAAAACAAAATACACAAAAAATAATTCTTCTTCTTCTGACATTGACATTCAAATTTTTGTATCTTCAATTTCATGAACTCAATGTCAATTTGAAAATTCAAAATGCTTTTGGGAACTAAGAAAGCTCTATAGGGGACAATTATTTTGTTTTTCAGTTGGGTTGTTCTATGGAACACACGAGCAACTAGTAATTTTCAACCAACTTATCTCACACACTGCAAGCATTTAGCCAATTACTTCCATTTTGTCTCATACAGGAGAGAACTAAAGCTTGGTATATGATGGTTCTTTTTGACCTCTCTCTTTCAACTTGGGAGCCAATGGATAAGAGGAGGATTAGTGGTTCGCTGGAAAGCATATATGTCAGTCTGGGACAAGTACGTTGATCCTATTTTGCTTGTTGCTATTTGTTTTCATTCTCACCCAATTGATTCTGTTTCATATATCAAAGGGTCCACACTCCACAGCTTTAATGATACCATTTGGTGATTTTCTGGTGCATCTCCAGCTTATCATTTATGATTACCATCTTACTAGTCGACATTACCTTTCATTAATCATTATTGTCCTAACTACCACCATCAATCTCAATGTGATTTTTAACCAACTTCATGCTAGTGCTAAGTGTAAACAAGTGAAAACCTCCTCCTTCACTCCAATGACTAATGAAAGCAATCAATCAAAGCAAGTCCCAAAGGACTTTGAGCCTTTAATACTATAATTATTTTCTTCTCAAAAAAAAAAATACTAGAATTATTCAATAACTACTTTTAACTTTTAAGACAATCTTTATCAGTTCAACTAAGTCTTAATAATTTCATTTAATTACATTCAGATCAAACGTTATGCATTCTAATGAAATAACAAGGAAAAAAACTACTAATCAATGATATACGATAAATGTCAAGAGTTTTATAATTTAATTGATAGAAATCTCCTAGAATATGGGGTCTCCAATACATCCAAGATTCAAATATTTCTTATTTTATTGTAACTATTGAATTATAAAAAAAATAATTAAAAAAAGATTTTTTTTTTTTTTGAGAAACATAAAAAAAGAAGAAGAAGAAGATGTTATGATAACTAATTTGGAAAGAGATAGGTTCTAATGAGTCAAAAAAATAACATGGGATTGTCATTCCATGTTAATGACAATCCAAACGAGCGTTACACATTTATTACGCGTATTGATGATAAAATGTAACTGACAGAGCAACAGTAACAAATGAGCTGTGCGCCTCAGGACTCTCATTGATAACACAGTAGCCGTTAAACATAAATATAGACATTCATTATCCATAAAGGGAGGAAACAACTATAAAAGGGAGGAATAACATAATCAAAAGGTACACACAAATACTCACCCAAAAACCACTCCAAGTTGTTTTTTCTCTCTAATCATTTTCTTCCTTTCTGACTTAAGCATCAGAGTGTTTTTGGCAAACACCACACCGGTGTATTACTCTTCTTTCCCAAGCTTTCTTGCATGTTTTCACTAGAGACACGATCAGTTACGGGATCGTCCATCCATTGAGACGAGGTCCTCAACTTGGTGATTTTTCACATCATCAGTTTGACGTCATCTGTGGGAAGCGCTAATCATTCAAAATCATCTTCCCTAAGTGACAAAAAAGAACGTCATAGCACAAGATGGATGCTGAACAAGATGTACAGCAAATCCAAGCCCTAATAGCCAGCTTGGAAAAAGTGACTTGCTAAGGAGAGCCCTTGAATCCTAGAATGAGGAACGACAGCAGATCATGGAGAACTAGAATGAAGAAGAGCATTAGAGGATCGAAGGAAACCATAACGAGGAAGGATCGGATAGCCAGGCGAACAGGAGGATGAGAACGTCAGAAGAAAACTCATCCAGAATGGAGAGCGAGGTTCGTAACATGAGGAGGGAGATGGATGAACTTAGGAATGCGGTTAAAGACAAAGTCGTGGAGAACTTAGATGGAATGATCCGAAGGACAGATTCACCATTCACCATAGAAGTTTTGAACCGTCTACTTCCACCAAAGTTTCGTCTTCCCCAATTGGAGTCCTTTGATGGCTCAAGCGATCCCTTGGATCACATTGAGTTGTTCAAGACTTTGATGCTTTTACAGATGATCCCAGACGAAGTAATGTGCAGGGCCTTCCTAACAACGCTGAAGGGCACAGCCAAGGTGTGGTTTGGCAAACTGCCCTCAGGTACCATTGCGAACTTCGATCAGCTTAGCAAAGGTTTCTTTCGTCATTTCATTGGCAGATAATGACACAAGAAGCCAACTAGGCATCTTCTCAACATATGCCAGGCAAAGGGAGAATCATTGAGACAATACATGACACACTTTAACAAAGAGTTGTTGCAGGTGGACGAAGCGAAAGTCCAAGTGATCTTGACGACCTTCCAAGCAAGATTGCTACTAGGAGATTTCTTCTTCTCAATCACCAAGAGTCCACCGAAAACAATGGCAGAGTTACTTCACAAGGCCCAGAAGTATATGAATGCAGGGGATGCAATAATAGCTAAAGGAGTGAAGACTAAAAGGAAAAGAGATGAAGGAACCAGTCACAACCTTGATAGGAAGAAGGAAACACGGGGTGCTGGGCATGCATCCAAAATAGAAGAACCTTCCAAACCAAAGACTTAAGTTTACTAGTTTCACTCCTCTAGTGATGCCTATCGAGCAAGTACTAATGTAGATAAAGGACAAACCTTCTCTGCAATAGCCTAGACCCATTCACGCTCCAACAAAAGTAAGAGACAAAAGCAAGTATTGTAAATTCCACCAGGACCACGGGCATCGCACTGATGAATGCCGGCATCTGAAGGATCAAGTAGAAACATTAATCCGTCAGGGAAAATTGCAAAAGTTTGTACAAAGAACGGAGCCATATAGAAGACAACAGAGGGGGTTGGAGAAGGTAAAGGAGCCGGAGACAGGGAGTAACAAAGCACCTATAAGAGAAATAAGGATGATCTTAGAAGGATTGGCAGTAGACGGATCCTCCAAATCACTGAAGAAGGTGTACACAAGAGAAGTAAACAGTGTACACTTGCAATTCCCTCCTTCAAAAATGCCTAGATACAGCGAACCAAATATCGTCTTTTTAGAGAAAGACACTCGTGGCATTAGACAGCCCCATGACGATTCACTAGTTATAATGCTTAGAATGGAATAATTCAACATGCATCGGGTACTGATAGACAATGGAAGCTTAGTAGATATCATCTATCTGCCAGCCTTCCAACAAATGAAGCTGAACAAAAAAAGGTTACGACCATTCACTTTCCCATTGGTAAGTTTCATCGGGGACATGGTTATTTCCAAAGGTGTTATTAAGCTAACCATAATTGCAGGCACTTATCCAGCACAAGTCTCCAAGGAGATTGATTTCCTTATAGTAGATTGCCCATCAACATACAACGTCATCCTTGGACGACCAATGCTTAACAAGTTGAAAGCGGCGACATCAACCTATTACCTAAAGGTTAAATTCCCTACAGCCCATGGCATAGGGGAAATCAGAAGAGACCAAGTTCTTGCAAGAGAATGGTATCAAGTTGCCTTAGCATCAGGAGAAAATCACATGTGGATGATAGGCGTCCCTGAACTGTCAAAAGTGCCACAGGAAATTAAGGTCGTCCTTGGGGATCCATCCAAAGTCTTAAAAATAGGTTCAACACTTTCAGCCTTAGAGAATACGAAGATAACAAACTTCCTGAGAGAGAACCAAGACGTTTTCGCTTGGAAGCACGAAGGTATGCCAGGAATCGATAAAGAAGTCATCCAGCATCGTCTCAATGTTAATCCGGAGTGCAAACTAGTGCAACAAAGATGAAGAATATTTGCGCCTGAACGCTATAAGGCAGTAGCAGAAGAGAATGAGAAACTCCTAGAGGTAGGCTTCATAAGGGAAGTGTTCTACTCTGAGTGCCTAGCCAACGTAGTGATGGTAAAGACGAACAACGGCAAGTGGAGGATGTGTGTCGACTTTACAGATCTCAACAAGGCATGCTTGAAGGATAGCTTCCCCTTACTTAGGATCGACCAACTAGTGGATTCAACTGCCGAACATAAGCTTTTAAGTTTCATGGACGCCTTCTCTAGCTAAAATCAGATCATGATGGACAAGGAAGATCAAGAGAAGACTGCATTCAACACTAGTCAAGGGTTATACTATTACAAGGTGATGTCTTTCGAACTGAAGAATGCTGGAGCCACATACCAGAGATTAGTGAACTGCATGTTTTCTCATCAGATATGAAGAAATGTGGAAGTGTATGTAGATGGTATGTTAGTGAAGAGCAATGACGAAGTGGACCACTTGGACGACTTGAGGGAAACCTTCGACACGCTACGCAAGTATAAGATGAAACTAAACCCCACAGAATGTGTCTTTGCTGTCTCATCAGAGAAATTCTTAGGATTCATGGTATCCCAACGGGGTATAGAGGCTAATCTAGACAAGATAAGGGCAATAATGGAGGTAAAGTCTCCTAAAACAGTAAAGGATGTATAGAGCTTAACAGGAAAAGTTGCGGCATTGAACAGATTCGTCTCTCGAGCGATAGACAAGTGACTACCCTTCTTCAAGGTCTTGAAGAAGGCCTTTTAGTGGACAAATGAATGTGGGGAAGCCTTGATGAAGTTAAAAGAATTCCTAACACAGCCGCCATTGTTAAGCCCTTCAGTAATAGGAGAGAAACTGCAACTCTATTTGGCAGTATCAATACAACAGTAAGCTCGGCACTGATCAGAGAAGAGGAAGACATGCGGAGGCTGGTATACTACACCAGCCAAGCATTTCAGGAAGCTGAAGCGAATTACCTAAGGTTATAAAAGATTGCTTTTGTCCTAGCAGTTGCTTACAAAAAATTATGCCACTACTTTCAGGCACATCCCATTGTCGTCATGACAGAACAACCGATAAGATAGACGATGAATAAGATAGACGCAGTGGGGCGCCTTGTCCAATAGGCTATAGAGCTTGGCCAGTTCAACATAGAATATCGGCCTCGGGTCACATTTAAAGCCCAGGTCCTTGCTAATTTTATTGTAGAGTTCACTTATCCTCAAGAAGAATAAGAGCCCCAAAAGAAGACATGGACGGTTCAAACAGATGGGCCTGCCACCAAGAAGGTCGGAGGAGCAAGGGTGGTCCTTATATCACCAGGTTGAGAAATCCTGAAGTACGCGGTCAAATTACAGTTCCCAGCAACCAACAATGAAGCTAAGTATGAAGCACTTCTAACAGGATTGAGTTTAGCAAGATTCCTTGAAGCCAAGACCCTCATCGTCCAAGCCAATTCTCAGCTTGCAGTTGGCCAAATAAAAGGAGACTATGAAGCGAAGGAAGAAAGAATGCAAAAGTGTCTGAAGATCGTCAAAGAACTCCAACAACACTTCGACAGTGTCGAGTTCCAGCAAATCCCTACAAAGAATACTGAAGCTGATTTCTTAGCACGTCTGGCCTCATTAGGCAAACACGGCATATCTCTAGAGTTATGCATGGAAACAAGGGGATAGCTTAGCACTGAGGGAGAACAGGCGATGAAGATATAAGAACAGGACGAATAAGTGACTCCCATCATTCACTACTTGAAAGAAGGTCAACTCCTAGAAGATAGGAATGAAGCATAAAAGATACCGATCAGAGCTGCTCGCTTTGTCACTGTTGACGACGCCTTATACATACAAGGACATTCCCTCCCCTATCTCTGTAGTGTTAACAAGGAATAAGCCAACTACGTACTTTAAGAGATACACAGAGGAATCTGCGGTACCACACGGGAGCAAGATCTCTGGCAGGAAAAGCACTTAGAGTAGGTTACTACTGGCCAATGCTATAGAAGGATGCGTATGGCCTCGTTAAAGTATGCAACCAATGCCAACACTTTGTGAAAGTAGAAACGAGACTAGGTGAGCCAATGACACCAATAACCGCTTCATGGCCTTTTACCCAATGGCTGATCGACATAATGGGACCACTCCCTATAGGAAAGAAGCAGTACAAGTGTCTCATCATCGCAATCAATTACTTCACGAAGTGGGTGGAAGCTGAGCCAACAGCAACGATTACAGAAGCCAAGATCACTAGCTTTGTATGGAAGAACATAATCTGCAGATTCGACATTCCAAACATAATCATATCAGACAATGGGAAGCAATTTGACAACCCTAATTTTCGAAAATTTTGCCAAGATCTAGACATAAAAAACCACTACTGTTCTCCAAGACACCTTCAAGCTAATGGTTAAACAAAAGTGACGAACAGAAGTCTGCTCAAAATTATCAAAACATGGCTTGAGGGGGCAAAGGGTGCATGGCCAAAAGAGCTGCCTAAAGTTCTATGGGCATACAGGACGACCACAAGAGTGCTAACGAGAGAAACACCATTCAGACCGACATTTGGAACTGAAGCTATCATACCAGTGGAAGTAGAATTGACGAACATCTGGGTTAAAGTGTACAAAGAGCAAAGGAACCACCAAGAACTCAACAATAATTTGGATCTGATCGACGAGGTGAGAGACGAAACTTTGAAGTAGATGGAAAAGTACAAGAGAGCAATGGCCAGTTACTAAAACAAGAAGGTGAATGTGAGAAGATTCAACGTAGGTGATCTCATCTTTAAGAAAGTCTCGCAGGCAACAAAGGACTCGTCCCAAGGGAAGCTAGGCCTAGCATGGGAAGGGCCCTACCAAGTCATTCGCCACTCTAGAGAAGGATCATACTACCTGAAGACCTTAGATAGCCAAGAACTACCTTGGATAGCCCCTAAGTATTCCAAAATGTTTACATTGTTTGCTTTTATTTTCCTCTTTTTTATTATTATCTGCTTTACATAAATGAAGGAATGTTTTGTCACTCTATCAATAAAACATACGAAGAAATACTATTTAGGAATTATACATAGCATATTTTTCCATTACGAACTATTGGCCAAATTGTCATTAATACATGACGTTGAAAAGTATTAATACGTATTAACAAACACCACTCCTGCATGAAATAAAGTTATTAATACATAACAAGATCGTCATTCATACATGCTCGAAACAATGTTATTGATATATAACAAGATCGTCATTCATACATAACTCGAAATAATGTTATTGATACACAACAAGATCTTCATTCATACATGACTTGGAATAAAGTCATTAATACAGAACAAAATCGTCATTCATACATGACTCGAAATAGTGTTATTAATACATAACAAGATCGTCATTCATACATGACTTAGAATAAAGTTATTAATACATAGCAATATCGTCATTCATACATGACTTAAAATAAAGTAATCAATACATAACAAGATCGTCATTTATACATGACTTAAAACAAAATTATTAGTACGTAACCAAACCGTCATTCATACGTGACTTAAGAAAAGCTGTTAATTCATAACACCGTCATTCATACATAACTTAAAGAGAAGTCATAAGACTTGGGAAAAGTTGGAGTTGTTGACACATAACCCAAATCACCACCCAGGCATGATTTAATCAACACACAGTAGCAACATCATAAAAACAGTTGCTAAACCAATTAAAGGATAAAACATTCATAAATTATATGCTTGGATAGACGAGCCCAAAAAATTGTTCAAAAGAAAAAGCAAGTGGACGTGCTCAAAACAACGAGCCCAAAAAATAATACTGTTTTTATCTTGCAAAAAAAAAATTCTAAGGTAATGTAGAAGATGACGGATCAACACGAACAACTTCGTCAGCAACAGCCATTTCACCACCTTCTCCAATCCCCTCTGCAGATTAATGATCAGATAACACCTCTTTTTCAACGGCTTCCATATCAAGATCGGCGAAGTCCAACTTTGGATGATGCTTGGCCAGGTATTTTCTAAAGAGTTCAAAACCCTCCACATAGTAGTCACACAACTTTTCCGAGTACTCGTCAAAAGCCTTGAACTTCTCCACTGCTTCTGTCCCTGCCTTCTTAACCTTCGAAAGAGCCTCGTCTATTTGCTTATCTTTCAACTTTGAGAAAGCCTTCTCAGTATCAATGCTCTTCTCCAAAATCGTTAGACGATCTTTGTCCTTCTTGGCTTCGTTAATAAGAGCAGTGATCTAGTCCTTCAATGACTTGTTCTCGGTTGAAAGAGAATTGGTCTTGGATTGAGCCTCAGCCAACTTTCCTTCATAATCCAAGTATTTCTTCGAAATGTACAGGGATTCACCTAACACCTGCAAAGAAGAGAAAGAAGCATGAGAAAGCAAATCACGGCTAAAAGAGAAGAAGGCCTTCCTTCACAGTTCGTACCTGCATAACCTTGTGCACAAGACGTCATCAACTCATGTGACAGTCTCACCCCCAAAGGAGAAAGATCGTCGACTAATATCACCTCATGGGCCTTGAGCACTGCTACTCCTGCATCGTCCTAGAAAGAACCTGGGAAAGCCTTGTCCTTTTTCTTGGGTTTGGAAACACCAATAGTAGAGGCAATCAACTCTAGAGAGGAAATAGGTGAGGCTGGACGCAAGGGGATAGACGTAGCAACGAGTGAAGTCATCATAAGATCGTCCTTAGGTGGCTCTGCATCCCTCTGGCGTTTTCTTGTTAGAAGGCTGCTAGTCAGGCTAGCCCTAGCCTTCTTCTCCTGAACTTCGACCAGTTTTGCCTTACTAAACCTAGTCGTCATCCCTAAAACAAAAAGTGAAGGGACAATGACTCCCAAAAAAAAAAACATAAAGAAAATAAAGAGAGAGCAAAGGTCAGTTCGCTTACTCTTCTTAACAATCTCAATATTCTTTCGGATGTGGTTGGAAGGCTCGGGACCAAGGAAATGGAGAAAGAGAGACTGAGGAAGATAAGCTCGTCAAAGTCTCTAACCGTCTCAAAGTACTCCCTGACTCTCTCAACACGAGCGTGGTACCTTTTCTTCAAGTGAGGTCGAACAGAAGTTGTGAACAACACATGCACAATTGTTAGTATCACGTCCACTCATAAAAAACTATATGCATACAAAGAAAAGAAATAGAAAAGATGCGCCAAACACAGGAGTTCCCCAACTATGAAGCAACTGAGGAGCATCATCTAAGTCCTCACCTGGGGTGAACTCCTAACTGTCACTAGAGACGAAGAAAAAAGTGGTCTTCCAATTTCGAAGAGACGAGAAGTTTATGTCGTGTTGGTTCAACTGCAGCTCAAACATGTGGTTTAACCGGATGACACAGCTAACAACCCTATAAAAGTTAGGGGGAAACTGGTCGGGGCACAGGCTGTAAAACCCTAGGGTACCTATTACGAGAGGGTCTACAGGGAACCTAACCCTACCCTCAAGTATCGACATCAGTGGGAAGAACGCTGCATTTGAGTCAGCAGTCCTTTGAAGTTTGAGGTCGCCCACATTGCAACATGCAACATCGACATCCCCTAGGACGCCAAAGGTCTCTCTAAAACTAGCCAAGGCAGCCCCAAGGGTAAGTAGGTGAGAAAACCCCATTCCTAGAATATGAAATGGAAGAGAATCGAAAAGGAAAGAGAGGTAGAAAGAACTTACTTGGGGCTCTAGGGAGTCGAGAACTGAGGAGGTTTTTGTGCAGGAGAAGAATGCTCGGCAAAGGAGGGGTTGGGAGCGAGATAAATGCGAAAAGTGAAAAAGGAGTCCAGAATGTGCTATTTATAGGACCTTGAAGCGTTTAATGAGGCCAGGAGCGGGAAAAAAACCCTCCCAAATCCCTTTCTTGGATAACCCCCCACACGCGTGGGCACGGTTCATGAACCGTCGGGCGTTTCGCCAACTACCATGTATTAATTATTGACGTGACGACCTGATGCAACGCCATTTTCGAGAAATCTACTATGACGATCGCCTTGGCCGTGTGCAGAGAGTATACATTCGCGGGAAGCCATCACTACGACTTGTCGGGGATCCTTGATTCATCGCCTGAAGCAGAGCATGAATCAAGGGGGGCTATTGTACGGGCCTCACCCCCCGTTAAGCCCAATCGCCCTAAGGCCCATAAAGACTAACTCTTATAAGAGCCCCGCACTAATCACACATGGTAACGCAAGTGCCATCTGAGGGGTTTGAGCTCGGAGTACTCAAAGTAGCCTGTGACGTGCCCCTGCCGAGCACAGAACTTGCATGCAGGGCTGGTCCCAACGCCGTTATCATTTTCTCTTTCCCGTCACCAAACATCCACTTAGGTGAAACGGTATTGGACCTCCCTCCATTGCCCAGGGGACGCCATTGCCGAGCATCAAATCCAACGGTGGAGCCAGTTCCGATGCCACTCCCATTTTCCTCCCACTCCCAACTAAACCCCCACTTATGGGTAATAATATTGGACCCTTCCTTCCACCCACTAGGAAAATAATCATGACCGTTCCACTAAGTTTGGCTATAAATAGGCAGGGAAGATTCAGTTGAAAAGGTTGGTAATTCCAGAGTGAAGAGACTAGAGAAAGTAATACAAATCATCCCCAAGGAAGAAAGAGGAGTGTTAGTGGGAAAAAAGGGGAGACTCAGGAAACGGGCCTGCCGAGCATAGTGCCACCCGTGGTAGGAAATCCAAAAGCCCACTATACAAATAGATTGTGAGCCCAAACTCCTCTGAGGCCCAGCAGCCCTATTTTGGAACACACAGTTATTCTATTGTAACTTATGCTGTTTGTGCTTGTATATTATTTTGAAACATTGGATCTTCCTTTCATTATAATTGGTTTGGAGAAAACTTTGTTATTTTTTAATTTGTTGTTTAACCATTAAGTAGAATAATGTTGACTCTTATAACCAATGCTACTTGTTTATACCATTTTGATACATAAAATTGTTGTATCTTTCTTTATGTAATGGATGCTATTCATCCAAAAAAGCTTGTCATATTTGAAAGCTCAAATAGTGTGAAACACAATTTCTTGTTTAGACCCCCAATTTTAAATAAACAGTTAAATTGCTTTTACTCTCTACTTAGTTAAGTGCGGAATAAGAGTAAGTGTAATGCAATAAGGCTGGAACTACTCTATAGCATATGCAAATACAATAAACAATAAAGGACAAGGATTTCCTGCAAACAGGTTTGTTGGAGCTGCTGAATACAGGGTTAGGTGGCAAAACATTAAAGTGACACATGTTTAGTGGTCTCATGCAACGCACATGACCAATTAATTAATTTGAGATGACAAACGACGTTAACGTTTGCCCTCTCTCTCCTTCTTCCAAGCCCAGATCCCTTTCTCTCTTCTCCTCCTTTGTTCTTCTCAAAACTTAAAAAACCCCAGCCACCTAACCCATATTAACCCACTGTGCCCAGCCATGACCTACCCATATCAAACCAGTAGCCCACCATGACCCACCCATATCAAACGCAGCCTACCACAACCTATCGATGTTGATAAAGCAACGCACCAAATCGAACCACCCAGCAACCATCAACCCAAAAAATACTCCATTGATGACAATCCAAGAAGCCAATTTGAACCACCCTTTAGCAAATCTATGGTCCAGTAACCAATTGAAGCAACCTAGTAAGTTCGAATCGAAGCAACCCACAGAGACAAACACGGTCAGATGGGTTGGCGGTGAGTGCATGTGGTGGGCGGAGTTATTTTTTGATGGGTTAGATGGGCTGGGGATTCTAATGAGAGGAATAGAGTTGGAACAGAGAATCTGATGATGGGGAGAGATGAGTTTTGAGTCTAATAGGTTTTGCCTAAGCCATTTGACAGAGAAATGAGAGAAACGTTAACGGAGATATTCCACTCATAGCTGGTCATGTGCCCTGGACACATGTTACTTTAAAATTTTGCCACCTACCCTTGTATGCAGCAGCTCCAGCAAGCTTGTTTGTAACAAATCCTTGTCCAACAATAAGTGTAAAGCATAAAGAGTAAGGAAAGAGAGATGCAAAAACAAGATAACACCGAGATGTGTTATTGAAGAGCAAACCAAAGTGCTCGGCGAAAAACCTCTCTGTGGCCCTCTAAGCTGAATCAACTCATTAGTGAATAAAGTTGGAGTATAAGGATATCAAAAAGACCCTCCAAGCCTAATCTACCTAATATACTTGAACTCTCCAAGTTCTAGTTACCAACGAATTTCACCGAGCCATGTCTTTACTTGTTATTCGGATCTCGCAATTAGCTTCAAATTGCATCCGACAATCAATGGCTTCTTCTAATGCTTCCCATACCCACCAAAACTTCTCTTAACACTCAAATTGGGTGAGGTAAGTGTTTGGGCTAAGAACTTCTCAAGGATTTGTAATTGGAGAGGTAGGAGTAGATGAAAATTAAGAAAATTTGTATAGATGATTGTGGGTTTACAATCTCTAACTCTCAAGTGTATTGCTAAGGTTTTTTCTCTGATGCAAATACAATAAACAATAAATGTAAAGCATAAAGAGTAAGGGAAGAGAGATGCAAACACAAAATAACACAGAGATGTGTTATCAAAGAGTAAACTGAAGTGCTCGAAGAAAAATCTCTTCGTGGCCCTCTAAGCCAAATCAATTCACTAGTGAATAAAGTTGGAGTACAAGGATATCAAAAAGACCTTCCAAGCCTAATCTACCTAATGTACTTGAACTCTCTAAGTTCTAGTTACCAACGGACTTCACCGAGCCATGTTTTTACTAGTTATCTAGATCCTACAATTAGCTTCAAATTGCATCCGATAATCTATGGCTCTAAACTTCTCTTAACACTCATATTGGGTGAGGTAAGTGTTTGGGCTAAAAACCTCTCAAGGATTTGTAATTGGAGAGGTAAGAGTAGAGGAAAACTAAGAGAATTTGTATAGATGATTGTGGGTTTACAATCTCTAACTCTCAAGTCTATTGCTAGGGTTTTTTCTCTGATGGTCTCCTTACAATTTCGTGGATAATGCAGACTTATATAGTATGCGTAAAGAAATGAAGAAAGCACTCTTTAAAATCATTCAGGCATAGATTTTTGCAAGTCATTCGCAGTTAACCAAGTCGCAAAGTGACTCACGAAAACCAGTCTGGCATAAGTCCTTTCAGTTTTTAGCATGCGCTTCTCATGTGGCCTTTCGCAGGTCGTCCACTTGCAAGCCAATCGCGAACTTCATTGTCTTTACAATTCTTCACAAAATTCTCACACTCAACCCTTACATTAAATTCCACAAACATACAGGGAAATGATTGAACAAAATACAATCAAATTTAATATGGAATTAAAGCCAACAAAAACATAGTTGTAAATCACATATTTACAATATTAATGTGTTTTATGTTGGATTCATACACTAATCAAATCTTTCAAACAAGCACAACCTATTAGTAGGGGCAAACAGTTGCATTTGAGGAAGTATTTTATGGCGGATAGGTTTGTTTCATGATGAAATGAAAGGGACTGCAACGTACCGTGTCGGACACCTATAGTAGTGCTTCATAGGTCGGATCTTTAATGGGCAAAGATGGATAACACACATATACACGCAAATGGGCACTGGCATCATTGCCCATCAGTCAGCGCTTTTGCTTTTGGGCTTCTACTCATTAAATTCTCTCTATATTTTGCTCGTGTATTTATTGGGACGAGCAAGATGGAACGGTGCTGGAAAAACTAATCCTCGCTTTTTAACCAATTAGGGAAAATTTGTGAAAATAAGATGGGTTAGGCGAAGTGAAGAATGTTCGCTATACCTAAGTTAATTAATTTCCTACTTTTAGGGTGCGTTTGGATACCGCTTATTTTGTTGAAAACTGAAAAAAATAAAAAAAAATATTTAAAAAGTTACTGTTCACACTCGGATTACTGTTCATTTGTTTGATTGCACTATTTATGTCCCATGAACAGTGCAAGAAGCGCTGGTCAAAAAAAAAAAAAAAAAAAACAGAAAACGCAGTCACTAGACGCGCATCAACGCTATCCAAACGCTACTTTAATGTAAGTAGCACTATTAATCAAGAATATGAAATTAATTAATTTCATATCCTTGAAATACATGTAACGCTTTTGTAGAATGCTTAAGCAAGTTACAAACTATAGCAATTATCTTGCTTAATCAGAATGAAGAATGCAGAATGCCTTGTCTTTGAGTAGCTGTTGTTGCCTTACCTCTTTCTAAGTAGTAAACACCTTATGAGCATGCTCTATGGAGCAAGCCACTCACATTATGCAAGCATCATGCACTTGTGTGATTTACAATGTGTGTGTGTGTGAAGCAGGTTCACTCGATTCCACCTCCTTTTTATATCAATGCATAGATTTATACAACTCACTTAATAATTCTCGATTAAAATTCCAAACTTTATTAGCCATTCCAACAAAATTCAAAATATTTCAAACTATATTTGTTTTAATGTTTTAAATCTTTCATAAATTTAATTAATATAAGACAAACTATAAACTTTATATACGTGTGTGTAGAGCAATAAAAAAAAATTTAAAAAAAACATCAATATATTCCAGTATCAAAATACATAATTAAACCAAAATGTTTTTCGAAACAGAATTCAAAGGAATTGTGCAAATGACAATACGTAGCAGATTTTTTTTTTAATTGAGTGTATATTTTAATGGTAATGGTAATATTGAGAAGTGGAAGAGGATAAGAAAGATGGAAAAGGAAAGTACATTAGACATTAGCATCAAGCAGACAAACTTTCTGCTGCACAATATAGGACACCTTCCCAAAAAACACACGTTGAGTTGTGTAATGTATAAAGAAACCAAGCATACACAAACGAACCACATTCAGAAGTGGATACTGGATAGCAGCGTCTTTTTTTTTTTTCTTCCGCATTAGACATTGCCCAACGTGACCGCACGCACAGAATACAATATTTGTTACACTCCAAGTACCTATGTAAAAGTGTGAAAATCAATATTCTTTTGTTATTTGTATTTGTATTTTTATTTTTTTATATAAATTTAAATTATCAGCCCCTAATATAAACACATCTTTGTTTCTAATCCTCTTGGAAAACCAAAAAACAAAACAATAAAAAACGTTAGGTAAATGTTAGTAAACCATTTTTTTATTTTTGCAATATAAATCAAGGAATTAAAAAATGCAATTATAGAAATCGTTGGAAATTTTTTAAATACTCATTTTTAATGAGTGTGTCGAAAAATAGCAGAAACTTTGTAATTTGTTTTTATGGACGAGAACATTCAATAATAGTGATGACAGACAGTCTTATCTAGGGAGTGATTATTTCATGTTTTTTGTATTAAATATTATTAATGAGTGACTTGGCATCAAAATTTAGAAAAATAAATTGGACACTTAGGGCAAAAATAGTTAGCACTTGGAAACTAATAAATAATGGATTTGAATTTTGATTTTGCTTTGACTTTAATAAAATATATATGATGTATGTATAAATTTTATTTTGGAGACATTGAACCAATAATAACATATTTCATGATTATACCACGTGGAACATAGAATTTAGTCGTAGTAATAATAATAATAATAATAAAAATAATAATATGGATACTATAATTTTACTACATGGCGTTTACAAACTGATGTCACCAACCACAAAAATACAATTTAAATATTTCATCTATGACATGGTTTAAAGTCTATCAATTATATTCATTAGCATTTTCTGAATAAGACACAGTATTACTTTAATTTAGGAGCAATAGCTATTAGAATAAGTTCTATGATTTCCTTGTGTGAGATTGCTCATGACACGAGAGTAAAGTGGCAGTTACAAACATAGTTGCATGAGGAGAATCCGAATAAGACTACAACCCAATCTAATCAGTTTCTTAAGCTCAACCATGTTGATTTTCAAGCTCAGCAAATAAAGCCATTATTTGCCCAAAAATTCAAAAGATATTTGAAGTCATTGTCTCCAAGAAGTCAAAGAGTATTTAATGTTGGTTTCCTAACATTCAGCCATTATGTTTTATTCCTCTTGACACCAAAGTGTCCCAAATTCCAACCGAAGTGTCCCCAAGTTCTAGCAAGGCCAATCTGATGACAATCCGGCCCAAAAAGCTTTCCTTAAAACATATTTTTATTATTAATTAAGTCAATTTGTCTTTATTTAGTGTCTCCTAAGATGAATTAGACTTTATATTTTATTTTTCTTAGGCCGACAAGTAATTTATTGTGTTTTTAAGTTTCTAAGAGTTATATCTATCTTTGATCAAATTAAGTGAATGTATTTATTACTATTTTTGTTTTCTTATGCTTGGGGGATTGTTTCAAGCTCTGTTGATGCCTTTGGCTGAATCAAATAAAAAATATAGTGTATTTTCAGAATTAAAGAAAAAAAAAAAAAAAAAACCCTTGTGTTTTTCAGAAGATATGAATTTCTTCTAAATTATCTCTTATCCCTTGGGGTGGATTCCTTTGAGTGGCGAGTATCGGTTTCTGTATCTCTGGGGTGGTGTTAATCTATATCCCATAGAGTGGTGAGCCAAAATAGTTTTGTATCCTTACTTAAATTCCTTTGGGTGGTGTTATATGTATACGTTTGGGTTTACTTTGGTGATAAGCTTATCTATCCTTTAAATTATTGAGTGTTTTTCTTATCCCATAAAACCAGAAAATATAAAATATATTCATCCAGCCTATTTCCATTTATCATATCAGTTAAGTTTGGGTTACCCCTTACAAATTCGGTATCAGCTCATTTCGATAATTTGATACTTATTATGCCTACTGATATGTTGTCGCAAAAGAGCAAGTGCAAACGGGCTCATTAGAAATTCCATGAGTGCTTGGATTGGAGGTTTCTCTAGAAGTATGGGAATTAATCATTCTAATTAAGATTGCTAAACTTTGGGGCCTTCATGATGGTCTCATCGTAGCAAAAAATCTAAATAATAAAAAAAAAAAAACTCTTTATTGAGCTTGATGTAAAAGTTGTGGTCACAATTCTTACATCATATGACAGCTTATTTGATTCATCTCACTTTTGTAATGCTTTGATCTTTGAACGCAGGTCCCTCTTCTAGTCCTTTGAGGAAACTCACAACAACCGCATTCTCTGCAAAGAGTATTATGCATATATATTTTGGCAAATGAATGATCTCCAGTAGTGATAGTTTTGTTTTGTATTCACACCCCTCCTTCGTCTATTTTGTATCATTTATTTTTGGATGTTTTGGGTATTTCACACCCGAAACTTTGTAACCTTTAAAGCATTCACATCTAGAATTTACAAAAAATTCTATTTTACCATCTCAAAACCCACTATATCATTTATACCATACCATTTTCTAACACACCTAACATCCCAACTTTTATTTTCTTATACAATACATTAAAATAATATATTTACACAATAAAATATATTTATGTCTCTCTCTAATTTCTCTCTCTCTCTCTCCATCACCACCGTGAAGAACCAAAACCCCAACACAGTTTATCATAAAAAAAAAAACCAACACAGAACCAAAAAAAAAAAAAACTTCATTGATCCACCATCAACACAGTTTATCAAAAACCCAAAAAAAAATCCACTGATCCACCATTAACAACACACGCCGATCCACCTGACCCACCAAGCAAACCCATTGTTCTCTCTCAACCACCCATCACCATCACCTTTACCACATGCCGATCCACCTGAACCCCCATCAAAACCCATCGGAAGCTGATCTCCACGCCTCCACCGGCGTTGTCTCCATAACCACAACCCCACACAAGATCAATACCCAACCACAACCACTGCCCCACGCCGCCACTACACCACCACGACCCAAAACCCACTCCCACAAATCAAAACCCCACACCCACACCACCGAACCCCATTACGAATCACCCCACAACCCAGATCAACCCAAACCAAGCAAACCCACATAAACCCAGATTAACCCACCATCACAGACCACCCCAAAACCACCAACCCAGACCCATGCCACCGTTGACCATCGACCTAGACCCATGTCGTTGCCATTGAACACTGACCCAAATTCACACTACTACCATCGAGACCAACCCATGCCGCCACCATCAATCACCGACCTAGACCACGCCTACCTCTGCCGCTACCACCACCACACAAGGGTTTCAAGTTTAAGGAGAGGAGAGAATAGAACAAGACCCACGTCGAGAAGGAATGTAAAGAAAAATGAGAGAGAGAGAGAGAGACGTAATAAATATGAGAGAGAATAAAATATTATTTAAAATTATACAATTTTGCTACAATGCCATTCTACATGTAAGATAGCACTCTAGCAAGATTGTAAAAAAATTTACAATTCTTTACTTTTGCAATTCTGGACATGGGAGGTTTTTGAGGGACAAATGCTAATTAAAAGCAACATATAACAATTAGCATTCCGGATGTGAATGCTCTTAATTTTGTTTAATTAAATTCCTATAGTCCACGAACCAAAATGATAGTTCCGTAGTTATTTCTCAAAGTGATCAAACTTCAAAGGCTGTTGCTTGGTTGGTTCTTACAAGTAATGTCTTTCTAGCCTTTCGGTAATGCAATCATGCATGTCGTTGGTTTCACCACACAATCCAGTATGGGTTAGACTTTAGAGTATGTTTCTGGATTCTGTCCAATGCCGTCTCTTCCAAGCGAAGCTACCCGGTACCTAGTACTTGCCACTTGCAGGTATTTGTGTAATTTTGTTCCTTCCTAAGGTCTAAGGATCGGGCAATTTATCATTAACTCTTGATAACTCGTGATTTCTTTCATGGACATGAGGGTCTCTTGTAGTTTTAAGATTTTTTTTTTTAATACAGTGTTAAGGTAAATGTGTCATAGGTGCGTGTGGACTAGTTTTTTTTTTTTTTTTTTTTTTTCCTTTTAATTTTTTGATTAATTTTTCTAAGTATAATTCTTTAATTTTTTTTTTTTTTTGTAAAGATGTACAAATAATAGTTTTTGGCCTAGACAGATTTGGCTACAAAGTAAAATAAAACTATTAAATATGAACAAAATTTTTCTTCAAACTAGTTTGGAGAGAAACTATTCAAAGTCCTTATATAATTCTTTTTGAGTGTGAATTTTGAGAATCTAACCGTTGAATTTCATGTTCCTTATATTTTTAACATACGTATCAAATTTCATTCAAATTTAATATTATTTACTATTTGATCAATTAACTTATTTTTTATAGACAACTTTAGATTACAAAAACTTGAAATTATAACATTTTTTTGATGATATAGTAATTGATCTTTGATCTTCTTGAAATTTTGTAAGCATTAGGAACTAGGAAGTAATAAGAATATGCAATCTAACGGTTAGATTTTCAAAATTAACACTCAATATAAAGATATATGATGAGTTTGGAGAGTTTCTCTCCAAATATATACCAAAAAATTTCAAAGCTCTTCCCTTCCGACCACCTGATTTTTCTCTTGTTCCCCAAAGTTGTAAATGCTTGCCCGACATCGAGAAGAAATTTAACAGATACGCTTTTATGGGAGTTTTCAGTATTTCATGGAAGTCAATCAGTTGATCTACCTCCACCTGATCATCCTAACACTGTCTCATATAATTTGAAGTTGGACCAACAGTCTCTTGGACACGTACGGTATACGACCAATGTTCATTGTAGTAAAAATTGAACCAATTAACATTTGCCACCTTTCAGCCTATATATTCTCAAAGAGTTTATCACAATGTTACTCTTTACAACTTAAAAATGGCAGGTAAAGTACGCTTATTAAATGTTTTACATCTCACCATCCACTATGCTTTTTCTTTAACACATAAAAAATACTCTTATATCATCAATGCCATTGTCTCACCTATATATACCACACTCTTTCACCACCATTTGCTTGTACCCTGACACAAACAATATTCTTCTTATCCATAATTAAATGGCTTCCACCGCCATGCCCTCACCACTCTCTGTTACCTTCCTTCTCTTCCTATTATTATTGGGTGCTTCTTTTTACACCATCGAGGCTCGTGAGCCATTTGCTTGTGACCCAAAAGATGCAAAGACAAAGGGCTTGCCATTTTGCCTTGCGTCCTTAGAAGTAGAAGACAGAGTGAAAGACCTTATTGGAAGGTTGACACTGCAAGAGAAGGTAAAGCTGCTAGTGAACAATGCTGCAGCTGTGCCACGGCTGGGAATCAAAGGCTATGAGTGGTGGTCTGAGGCTCTACACGGTGTTTCAAATGTGGGTCCAGGAACTAAGTTTGGTGGGGACTTTCCTGGGGCCACTAGCTTCCCTCAAGTAATCACCACCGCTGCTTCTTTCAATGCATCCTTGTGGGAATCAATCGGACGGGTAAGAATACTTCCTTTTAAAAAGAAAAATGACCAATTGCTAATTTTCTGACTATCATTTTTTTTTACACAAAGGTTATGCCGGTAATCTTATCTAGTTTGGCTTTTGGCTAATTAGGGGGTTTAGGAGAGTAATTTAAGTTATGTTGTTTGAGTGTTTTTGATATACGTGTGGATGAAAAAATATGAGTAATATTATTTAAAATGTTAAAAATATGTTTAAACTTGCTTGCCAAACACCCTTAATAATCTCTTTTTGTTGCTGTATGTTTTGTTTATTTAAGCTTCATGAAATAGTTTATTATTATTTTTTGATACAAATGAAATAGTTTATTATTAGTACTATAGAAAATTGGTCACTTTAACAATGGGCTACACAATGCGACGTTCTTCTTATTATTCTTGATCATAATCCTTTTCATGTGTTAAGTGTAAACTCCAAGCCACATTGGAAGGGAAGAAATAAGAGTAGCGTTCACTTTAAAAAAAATAAAAAAAAATGTTCATTTTAACTTGTTTAGATTGAACATATAATCCTATTTCTATTTATTCTATGACTTCTTTCTTATCTTAAAGTACATAAAAATAATGTAGAAGCGTGTTACTACAAGACAATTATTCATGTCTTTCTACTCATACTTAAGCTTTACTTTAATTTATTGCTCAATTTAGATAAAAATTAGTGGTACCCAATAAAGCTAAGTACATTCACTTTATCCCTTCCTTTCCAATCAAGCAGCTGGCAGGTTTCAAAGATAGTCATTATTGTTTGAATCGTTGAAATATCGTAATCTTTTTCATTTTTTCATAATTATTAAGGTAACAACGAGTATCAACGATAAATCATAAATAATAATAAAATTTATAAAAAATCGTGAACAGTATTATTGATAAGATTAAATACCCATAAATTTTTAAAATTTTTCTTATAATTATTAAAATGACAGATTATGATTGGTGTAATAATATTGACACAACAACACTTTTACACTGCACCATTCATAATAATAATTATATATATATATATATATATATTCTTTAAAAAAAAGTTCAAAAATTTATTGTTAAAGTGTCGGAGTATTTATGTATATTTGTTTATTAATTATTTTTCCAAGTCTGTTTGTGTTTCAATTTGCCCATTGGCAACAAAAAGGTGGGCAAATTGGCCCTTATAAAAGCAAAGCTACAAAAATTCTAAAAGAATAGTCGGTGTCCCACTTCCAGGTAGTGTCAGACGAGGCAAGGGCAATGTACAATGGTGGTGTAGCTGGGCTCACGTATTGGAGCCCAAATGTGAACATATTCAGAGACCCAAGGTGGGGCCGTGGACAGGAGACTCCCGGTGAAGACCCCGTGCTAGTCGGTAAATATGCAGCCAGTTATGTTAGAGGCCTACAGGGAAATGACGGTAACCGGTTGAAAGTTGCGGCTTGTTGCAAACACTTCACGGCCTATGACCTCGATAATTGGAACGGAATTGATCGTTATCACTTTAACGCTAAGGTAATCTAATTTATGGAGCTGTGTATTTTAAGATATTACACGCGGGTATGATTATTAGTTTCAGACCGCCGGATTTGATTGTTCAATTATATATGATCATCTCTGTCAATAGCAGGAGCAACGGTTGTTGCAGCTACAATTGCAAGGGTCAGTGTTGGTGGTCCACTCTTTGAAATTTATGGCATCAGAATCTGGGACCATCTTAATTCTTTCTTTGATCATGTCTATAATTTTTTTTCTTTATTGTTTGCAAATGATAGAAGAAATCTTATGTTGCAAGTAATTTAAGTACGAGTAAAATCAATGGTCTTTAATTCAAATATAGATTTTTTTTTTTTTTTTTTTTTTTTTGTGTTTTCAAATGTTTGAATTCCTTTCCCATACTTAAAATTTTAAAAGATACATAAAAATGATAATGCGAGACAATTTTTAACAATATGAAAATTATAATTGAAATGACATTATTTTCGCATCGAATTATTATTGACATATTTTTATTAACATTAATCATATCACTTAGTGTTTGTTTGAAAACAGTTTATTTAGCTAAAATTGAAATATTTTTGTTAAAAATATTGTAAATAAATCTAAAATGTAGTTAAAATAATACAATGGGATCATGAATAGTATCAAAAAGTGCAATAAGACCCATGAATAATAACAAAAATAAACTAAATAATAATAAAAAATTTAAAAATAGCTTTTTAAGCAATCCCAAATACACACTTAATAACAGTAACTAAAATGAATGCAAAAAGGTTGTAAAAATTTTCATTCTGCGTTACTAACATTGATAAATGTACACTAGTGAATTATAAATGTCAACCTTTTGATTTCTTGATGCATTATTTTTCTGACTCATCATTTTAAGATTTGATAAGTTCATTTATTATATATGAAATTGGTGAGATTTCTCAATGACCCACTATTTTATTAGCACATGCAATTTTCTATAATGTGGTCCTCTATTAAAGTAATATTTTTACAGCTCGTCTTTCCATCCGTTCTCTATTATTTATCATATTGTCTGGTCGTTGCTCCATTATATGTTTCATAACTTTCTGATATCCTATCCATACTCAGTACCAAAAAATATGATAATGGAAGTGACATCCCACATGGTCCACAATTGCATGCAGGTTAGCAAGCAGGACATTGTGGACACATTCGATGTGCCATTCAAAATGTGTGTGAAGGAAGGCAAGGTAGCGAGTGTTATGTGTTCCTACAATCAGGTCAATGGTGTGCCTACCTGTGCTGACCCTAATCTCCTAAAGAAAACAGTACGTGGTGTTTGGGGTCTTGATGGGTAAGTTTGCTATCAGTATTATTATGGCAAATAGTTATAATATTACAGACTGATTGCCTATTATTTTTATATGAATTAATAATTTTTTTTCACTTTCATAGACATATACAGTTATGGCACAAATTGTATCATTTGACTTGATCTTAGAATCTTCTTTATCACTGCATGATCAGATCTGACTTCAACCATTGCATCATCCAATCATGGTCTAATCTTTAATAACACGTCTTATGTGTATTAACTGTTTGAAATTTTTTTTTTTTTTTTTTTTTCTTGTGGACCCGCAGGTACATTGTTTCAGATTGTGATTCAGTGAGGGTTTATTATGATCAGCAACATTATACATCGACACCAGAAGAAGCAGCTGCTGATGCCATTAAAGCAGGTTTTAAACACTTTTATAATAGTCAACATTTTTGCCCTAGAAGCTTATCCATTACATCATTTGCTAAATAAATCAATAGTTTGTCCTATTTTACATACAAATGTGTATCATCTTTTGTATTTCTTTTTATATTCATCAGTAAGAAATTGTTATGAGTTTATTTTTTTTCATTTTAAACTTTGACTATTTTACAAGAAAATTTAAACAAAGACAAGGCAAGTTGTGATCAATGAAACATAAAGTAAAACATAAAATGATACAGAAGTATTTTACCAAAGAAATGAAATCAACTATAAAAACATTTAGCCCGATTGTTAATACTGTTCTAGTAATACTGTTTGTATTTTTAAAAAATATGTGTGGGTAAAAAAATGTGTAAAAATACGTATAATATTATTTAAGGAGTTGTGTTAACGGGCACCGAAAGGTGACTGTTAATAACAACTTTTTTTGCAACTTTATGACAGCTTTTTGCAGCTTTGACAATTTTTTATTTTTTTAGTAATTTTTTTGATAACTTTTTTTACTTTTTTAAGTAAGATTTATAAAAGGAAACATTAACAAGTACGTCCGGTGATTGTTAACATTTCCTTTGTTTAAATACTAAAAATTGCTATTTAGTATACACAAATAGCCCCTTAAATTGTGGGACTTTATAGAGACCACTCATTACATAGGACCTATAAGAAGAAGATGTACAGAGGATCCAAACCATAGACATAAAAATCGTCTCGATAAACGGGAACTTTACTGTTAACCAATTCGATTTCTTTCCTCACTTTATTAAGATAATCATTTGTGTTCAGTTAACTTTTTTAAAGACCATAAGCTTGACAACGTTCTAGAGCATATCAATTAATATTGCCTGATTCTTCAAATTAAAAGAATTGGATCCGAGTTACTCTCTCATTTATTGTAAGGTGAAAAACCCATTAAAAGCAATCGATAAAATTGTCAAGGAAAAAGATAATGGTCACTACACACTCTTGATACAGTGGTCACTCCACAAAAATAAATACTTATAAAGTACAAAGGCAAAGGCCGGGTTCAAATCTCCAAGAGAAAGTTTTACACATGCATATATACTTAAATTATACTAAATTAAAATTTCTATCTTATATAATTAAAAAAAAATTGTACATAAATGCAATAAATTACACTATACTAAGCTAGAGTAGGCCACAAAACAAGACTTCAACGTATATTCTCGTAACAGATCTTTCAATAATAATAGTGACTAAATTTTATGTTATCTATCAACCGACCGCAACCATTCTCTTTTTAGAACTTAGGTTTGGTAAACAAAATATATGATAGTAAGTGAAATAAATGAATTTAAAAAATGTACCTAAATAGATAAGTTAAATAAAATTTGACTTGAAGGAATATTGTGGTCATGTTTTCAGGTTTAGATTTGGACTGTGGGCCTTTCCTGGCTGCGCACACTGAGGATGCAGTTAAAAAAGGCTTGTTGAATGAGAAAGATGTCAACACTGCTTTAGCCAACACACTCAATGTCCAAGTGAGACTTGGGATGTTTGATGGAGAACTGTCCAAGCATCCATTTGGGAACCTTGGCCCAAAAGATGTGTGCACCCCGGCTCACCAAGAGCTCGCCCTTGAATCAGCCAGACAAGGCATCGTTCTTCTCAAGAATCGTGGGCCTTCACTGCCTTTATCCACTCGGCGTTACCGTACTGTCGCTGTTATTGGGCCTAACTCCAATGTCACAAATACAATGATTGGCAACTATGCTGGTAAACTTATGTTTTCTTTTTCTTCACTCACTCTGCCTTCCTTTTAAGCCTTTTGTAAGTGCTATCCAAAAACCAAAGTCCACCTCTCATTTTCTTGGGACACTAATTTGGGCATGGGTCAATATATTGTGTGTTCGCTAAGACCCAAATTTAGGTGCATAGATATTTCATCCAAAATGGGCTCAAAGCATTCACCATTTTCTTTTGTTGGCCTAATAGCTACTATTTAGTATGCCAAAAAATAAAATAAAAAACAACACGTCGATCCTAACTAATCCTATTCAAAATTTGACTAAGGCTTGATTGTTGTTATTGTTTTACTAGGTGTTGCATGTGAATACACCAGTCCCCTACAAGGAATTGAGAGATACATAAAGACAATTCACCAACAGGGTTGTGCCGACGTAACTTGTACTGACAACAAGCTCTTTAGTGCAGCGGTTAACGCTGCTAGTCAAGCAGACGCAACAATTTTAGTGGTTGGGCTTGACCAAACGATTGAGGCAGAATTCAAGGATAGAGCTGGGCTTGTTTTACCAGGGCGCCAACAAGAGCTTGTATCTAAAGTAGCTGCAGCCTCAAAGGGTCCAACCATATTGGTGTTGATGTCTGGTGGGCCTATTGATGTGGCTTTTGCTAAGAATGATCCACGCATTTTTGCCATCTTATGGACTGGTTACCCTGGCCAAGCCGGAGGAGCTGCCATTGCTGATATCTTGTTTGGAGCATATAACCCAGGTTTGCTTTTCCTTGACAAAATGCAATTCCCTTTTTTGTGGAAAATCACATTTAAATCCTAAACTTCAGGGTAACAAATTAAACTTAGTAGTTTTAAAAGTAACAACTTAAGCCAAAAGTCTTGTAATTCAACTAATTGGCACTTGGCACTATTTTTTCTTTAAGAATTACTCCTGAGGTTTCTAACGAAGACATCGAAGTTCAAATCCTCTCTTTCTAAATTATCAAATTATAGAAAGAAAAAAAATAGTAACAATTGAGACAGACTTAAATCGAATAGTTTCAAAAATTACACCCTAAACTACAAGGTTTATGTAATTTTCCCATTATTTTTTGATTCTATGGGCTGCTCAGGTTGGCCTTTCCCCAAAAACAACAACTAACCTTTCTGTGCTTTGCAGGGGGCAAGTTGCCTATGACATGGTACCCACAAGATTATCTAAAAAATTTGCCTATGACAACCATGGCAATGAGGTCAAGCCAATCCACAGGCTACCCTGGAAGAACCTACAGATTTTACAAAGGTCCAGTAGTGTACCCATTTGGGTACGGAATTAGCTACACAAAATATGTTCACACCATAGCTAGTGCTCCATCTGTGATTTCTATTCCCCTTGATGGTCGCCATGCTCGTGGTAACACAACCACATCTGGTAAGGCAATCAGGGTGACCCATGCAAAATGTAATAGGCTCTCAATAGGAGTGCAAGTAGATGTGAGAAACAAAGGCTCTAGGGATGGCTCTCACACTTTGCTTGTATTTTCTGCACCACCTGCTGGGCATTGGGTTCCACACAAACAATTGGTAGCCTTTGAGAAAGTACATGTCCCAGCTAGGGCTCAACGGCGAGTCCTGATTAATATACATGTGTGCAAGTACCTTAGTGTTGTGGATAAGTCTGGAATTCGAAGAATTCCAATGGGTTTACATAGTCTTCATATTGGTGATACCAAACACTCAGTGTCAATCCAAGAAGCAAAACTTGGTGTTATCAAGTCTTAAATTTCTTCGTGGAAGGACACCCAGGTGCCATTTTTTGTTATGGTAATTGTATCATGGTCATGGGCATAGTAGTAGAGAATATTTCTAGATGCTAATCAGCACTCATTATTTTCAACTATTACAGTAGGCTTTTCAAGGTACAGATTGAAGGAAATAATGGTCTACAAGAAGGAAAATAGGGAAAAAAAATTACAAAGAAGAGCGGAAGCTTTAAGATTGCTTTGTATTTGTATGAAGAGGAAAGGATATACCAATATATTCCTACATTTTAAAAAATTTCCCCAATTTTTTTCTAATATTGTGATTGTAATTTGGCTTTGATATTGAAGCCGATTGTTTCAATTGTGCTCCTATTGTAATATTTTGAGTGAGCTTAGTATATAACATGCATGACTATGGTCATGTCATTAATTTGTTGTGCACATTATTGATTTACGATGACATGGTGTATAAACATTCTCTAACAACTAACATTATAAGATTTTCCCATTAAATCATTCAAATTCGTTATTTCTAGTTTTTGTTCAAAATGTGACACATTACATTTGACGAGTAGCATATAAACGGTTGTCCGTACTTGCAAACCATCCATAATAATGACGAGTAAGAGTATGGACAAGCGTAAGTACATTAACTCCAGACAACATTCAATGATTGAGAGATAAATGAGCGAAGTTGTTACTACCGTCCAATAATGTGTATTTAAATAACCGTTACGGACTGTAAAATGCTGGGATTAAGTGGTCATCATTGAGCCATAACTCCTCTAGCTGTAGTACGATGTTACACAGAGCATTTATTCACACAGAGGCTATATAAAGCCAAGAAAACCAAGTAAATAGATATACAAACATACACATACAAATCGCTCTATAGATTACTTATTTTTCTAAAGAGTTTAAGCTAATTTAAGTATCGAAGAGTCCTTGGCAGGCCTCAAACCAATGCCATTATCCACATAGTGCTTTCTCTTATACAGGATCTCCAGGTCGTCCATCGTACTGACGAGGAACATACTGACAAAAAGAAATCTTACTTCATCAACATTTATTCAATTTTGTGGATTTACAATTTTTTTAAGAGCATGGGATTTTTTTTTTTTTTTTTAATGCAACACATCTTTAATATGAATTAAAATTGGAGACTATTTCCAAGAGTTTTGTAGCTTAAGTGCTTAACTTGTCTGTACTTCCTAGTGTTTCCAACAAAGACATTCAGGATTTAAATCCCCACACCCTTAAAAATTTGGAGAAAATTAGAAGATTTAAATGGAAGGGAATCCTTTAGGCTAGTATGGACATAATTTCAATGGTATTAACCATGTTCTTGTTTTTAGGTCCCTCACCATTTGTGATTTCCAATTAGCCTAGTTTCCAATTAATTAACCATGTTCTTGTTTTTAGGTTCCTCACCATTTGTGATTTCCATTTGTGATCTGCTTTGGATAAATACAGATTTATATTAAGGTAAGAAAGCGGAACAAGGCGAGAGCAAGTCATCGCTGAATTATCCATTACAAGACACCACAAAACAATTACAAAACACCCCAAAACAAAAACGAGGGAGGGAAAAACAGCAAACTAGGACTTAGGTCCTTCCCAAACTGGCCAGAGCATCAACGGTATTTGCCTCCCTAAAAGCATGCTGAACTCAATTATTGGGGATGCTAATTGATATCTAGAGAGACAAAGAGAACAACAAGCCCAGTAATTACCATACCATTGATTGAACCATGGTCCATATGACTACTGGAAAGAAAGCAGCATATGCATATCCCAGTTCAACACCATCTCTTCTTTGACTTTGTTGAGTGGGTATGAAAATGGAAGCAACAACAGAAGGAGGAGGAGGAGGAGGCAATACGCTATTAGAAATATACCAAAATGTGAAGAAGGTACAATTGAGGACCAGAGATGCTCTCGAATACTCCACCATTGTCGTTGCTTTGACTCACCAAAACTATCGTTTTCGATCAAAACAGATTATTGTTCTAATAAACTACTTAGAAATAGGTTTAATGTTTCTTTAGCTACTATCTAATTTACAATAATTTCCAAATCTCATTGTGCTTGACCAAATATGTTGTTTCTCTATCAAAATTGGCCTTTCCTAATGTGAGTACTTGAATTCATACTAAAACAACTTAAACCAACTAAATCCTCTTTTTTGTTTTTTTTTTCTTTTCTTATCAAAAAGGAGAGAGAGAGAGAGAGAGATAATTATTCTCATACTCAAATTTGCTAATATTTTAATTTGACATATATTAAGTATATGCATAATTGACCTTTACAACATTGTATGTTCTAATTATCTTTTCATCTTTGCACTTCCAGCATTGGATTTAAATTTTTCTTGAGCCTTTACTGTAATGACCCCGCCCCAACTGTGTAGATATTGTCCGCTTTGGGGGAGAACAAAACTGTGAGGGGTATGGGCCCTAGATAATTTCTACACAGTTGGAGCGGGGTTGTTACAGACCTAAAAGGGCTCTTCTAATCAATGGAATCTCACATCGCCTAGGGAAGCACATGGGGTCGTGCTTATAAGGAATGACTTCCCTTAAATGTCTAAAGAATTTTTCCCTCACTATTATGTGTTTTGGGGAAGAACAAAACCATGAGGGATATGGGCCCCACATGCAAGGAGACATAGGAGCAGGGTGGATTGTAGTGACCCGTAGATTTCACCTATTGTTGTGCAGTGACCAACCTAGACTAATCTGTTGAGGATCCATTAGTTGTTGTTGTTGTTTCACCATTGTAGGTAATGTTGATGCAATTGAATGATCTTTTATCTTGATTAGAAGCAATGCAATTCTTTCTTCTTCTTTTATTATTATGTAGAAAAGTGGAACAAGTAACAAAAGAGGTTGAATCTTAAAACAAAGTTTGGATAAGTATTTCTTAAGGAATCAGAAAAGGGTGATGGAAGCCAAAGAGAGGGCAGAATTGCTTGGAAGAGCTGTATGTAATTCATTCTTTTGGTTAGGAAATAATACCGAATTCATATGGGGCAACCCAAACTTAATTGATATAATAAATGGAAATAGACTGGATGAATATATTTTGTATTTTCTGGTTTTATGAGATAAGAAAAAAAAACACTCAATAATTTAAAGCATAGATAAGCTCACCACCTAAATAGACCCAAAAGGATACAGATAGCACCGCCCAAAGGAATTTAGCAAAGGATACATAACTGTTTTGGTTCACCACTCTATGGGATACAAATTAACACCACCCAAGAGATACACTCGCCACCTAAAGGTATTCACCCAAGAGATAAGAGATGATTTAGAAGAAATCCATCTTCTGAAAGACACAAGATTTTTTAAAATTTTGAAAATACACTTTAAATTTTATTTGATTTAGCCAAAGGCTTAAATAGAGCTTAGAACAACCTACCAAGCATAGGAAAACGAAAAATAATAATAAATACATTCACTTAACTTGAATAAAATCATATATGACTCTTAGGAATTTTAGAAACACAATAAAATACTTGTTTCCCTAGGAGAAATAAAGACTAATTTATCCTAGGAGACACTAAATAAAGACTATTTGACTTTTTTTTTGAATAAAAGATATAGAGACTATTTGACTTAATTAATAATAATAATAACGTTTTAAAAATAATGGACTGTTATTCTGATCTTCAAGGAAAGTTTTTGGGTCTAATTGACATCAAATTGGGCTTGTTGGATCCTGGGACACTCTAGTGTTATACTTCCCTGCTTGAAAAGGACTTGCCCCCAAGTCCACTTGATCTTCTTGAGCTTCATAGCAAGGAGAAAGATCAGAAACATTGAAGGTTGCTAAAACACCATAATCTCCAAGCAGCTTAATCTTTTAAGCATTCTCATCAATTCGTTGCAACACCTTAAAAGGTCCGTCTGCTCTAGGTTTCAACTTAGAAGATCTTTTGGAGGGAAATATTTATTTCCTAAGATGAATCCTAACCAAGTCACCTTCCTTGAAAGTTGCTGGTTTTCAATGCTTATTTGCTTGCTTCAATACTTCTCATTTTGCTTTCCAAATTTATGTTGAACTTGTTCATGCAATTTCTTTATTTCCTTCACCCTTTCGTCAGCATCACCAATGAAATTCTTGGTAATAGAAAGTGGTGTCAATTCAAGTGGTCCAATAGAATAAAAGCCATAAACTACTTCAAAAGGACTATGACCAGTGGTTTGGCTAGTGGGTCGATTATAAGCAAACTCGGCTTGGGCCAAAAGAAGATCCCACTATTTAATGTTCTTCTCCACAAAGCTTCTTAAGAGATTTCCCAAACTTCGATTCACAACTTCAGTTTGCCCTTCTGTTTGTGGATGGTAAGAAAAGTTGAATTGTAGTGTAGTTCCAAACTTCCTCCAAAGAGTACACCAAAAATGACTTACAAACTTCAAATCACGATTAAAAGTGATAGTTTTTAAATCACCATGAAGGTTGACTATTTCTCTGAAATACAAATCAGCAATAGAAGATACATCTGCAGTTTTGTTAAAAGGAAGAAAATGAGTCATCTTTGAAAATCGATCAACCACCAACATGATAGAACTACAATCCTTGTTTCTTTGAATCTGAGGCAAACCCAAAACAAAATCTAAGCTGACATCTTCCCATGGAGCCTTGGGAACTGGTAATGGTGTGTACAAGCCGGTGTTCTGACTGTGAATCTTAGCAATTTGGTAGGTTCTGCAACTTCTCACAAGATACATAACATTATGAGTCAACTTGAGCCAATAGAAATTTTTTCGCACAAGAGTTAGAGTTTTGTCTCTTCCAAAGTGTCTAGCAAGACTTCCTCCATGAGCTTCTTGAATAATTGCTCTTCGTAAAGAACATTGAGGAATGCACAGTTTGTTGTCTTTGAATAGAAAACGTTCTTGCTTCAAGAAATGATTAACAATACCTTTAGAACAATTTTTCTACACATCACCAAAGTCTGAATCGTTGTAATATAGCTCCTTGAGAACTTCAAAACCTAAGACCTACACCTCCATAGTGTTTAGCAAAGAATGTCTTCTACTCAAAACATCTACCAATTGATTCAACTTTCCAAGCTTGTGTTTGATAGAAAAAGTCTAGGATTGAAAAATCTCAACCCATCTAGCATGCCGACTATTAAGTTTCTACTGACTACTCAAATACTTAGAAGCTTCATGGTCAGAATGAAATAGAAACTCATTTGGAAGGAAATAATGACTCCAATGATCCAAGGCACGAATAATGGTATAGATAAGTAGAATACTTTTTTTGATTTCATTTAATTTCTCACTAAGGAAAGCAATAGGCTTACGCTCTTGGTTGAGCACAACACCAATTCCCACACTTGAACCAACACAATCAACTTTGAACAATTTGTTGAAATTTGGAAGTACCAGAATCGAAGCTTCTGCCACTTTCTTCTTAAGCAGCTCAAAACTCTTTGGGGCTTCTTCATTCCACTAAAACTTTCCTCCTTTCAAACATTTAGTAACATGGGCAATGAGGCTGCTGAAGTTTTTGATAAAACGCTGATAAAAGGAAGCAAGCCCATGAAAACTTCTAACATCATAGTGAGACTTTGGCATGGGCCAACTAAGTTTAGCCTCAATTTTGCTTAAATTCATCTTGATTCCATCACTTGAAACAACATAGCCTAAGAACACAAGACTGTCAGTTAAGAAATAACATTTCTTCAAATTCACATAAAACTTCTACTATAAAGAGTTCGAAACACCTCATGAAGATGCTCCATATGCTCCTGGTGAGACTTGTTGTAAACTAAGATGTCATCAAAATACATAACAACAAAGTGACCAATGAATGGCTTAAAGACATAATTCATTAAGCGCATAAAAGTATTACAAGCATTAGAGAGTCCGAAAGGCATTACTATCCACTCATATTGCTCTTCTCTAGTTTTGAAAAATGTTTTCTATTCATCACCTGGCCTCATTCGAATTTGATGATAACATTGCGTAGATCAATCTTTGAGAAAACCATAGCTCCATAAAATGGTTTACTGCTCTACTCTCAATACACATACACCATGAACCATCCTTTTTGGGAACAAGGAGGGCTAGAACAACACAAGGACTCATATTCTCTCTTACAAGGCCTTTTGCTATCAACTCTTCAACCTGCCACTGCAACTCTTTATGCTCTTTTGGATTCATTATATTAGCTAGATTATTGGGCAAAACAGAACCAGACACAAGATCAATGCAGTGTTGCATATCTCTTATAGGTGGAAGACCGAAAGGAATTTCATTAGGAATGACATCACCAAATTCCTCAAGAATGGGTACCAACAAAGGAGGAATATCCGCCGGATCCTTCTTTTCTCTAACCACAATAGCAAACCCCTCACCATATTCTATCAATGCTCTTTCCACCTCAGTTCTAGTCAATAAGATGCTTCCTTCCCCAAGTGAAGGCTTGGGAACACGGATCATTCTTAATGGAGCCAAAGTTATTTTAACTAGTCTTCCTATCATACTACCATGGTCTCACAAGTAATAAATGACATGCATCCATGGGTACTACATCACAAATTACTACATCATTATAATTCTTACTAATAAAAAACTGAATTAAGCACCTCTTATTCACTTTCACCTCATTGCCTTTGTGAAGCCACTAGAATTTGTGTGGCTGATGATGATTTTCAGTTTCTAGCTTCAACTTTTCCACCATGGTTGTTGGAACAACATTCTCACAACTTCCTTCATCAATGATAACGTCACAAACTTTTTCATGAGAAATACATCTGGTATGGAATATATTGTTCCGAAGCCATTCATCTTCTGTATAGGCTACCTTGAGACTTCTTTGAAGAACAAGTGTCTTTCCTTGGTCAACAAAGACCACCTCCTCATTGTAAATAGCAAGTTTGTGAACAACCAGTGTTGATTCATCTTCATCTTCTATCTCCACATCTCCCACCACTAGAGAAACTATCTTGCGATTTGGACAATCAGAAGCAATATGTCCCCAAAGCCTTTGAAACATCTACGGCCTATACCAGCGGTGTTAGGATGATTAGAATCTGATGCAGACTCATTTTTTGGAGGTTACTTGACAGCGGCTATCTGAGTTTCTTCTCAATAGAATCTCGATAGCTTCTTCGATCCATTAAGCAACTTTCTATTTGGCCGATAAATTCTCGACAGATTCTCAATCTATCGAGGTTTCTGGGCTTCTTCTCGACAGATACTTCGATCTATCGAGATCCTTTTGCTATTGATTCCTATCTCTTCTTTCTCTATTCTCTCATGCATTTCATGCATTTAGACCTAAGTTTCATTCTTTTTAAGGAAAATTTTTGGTTTTTTATTTTTGTCTTGCTAAAATTTTTGGGATGGGTGTTATTTATTTGATCTTATATGCTCATGCATTGCATTCTATGGTCATTATAACATTGCCATGCATTGTTCTATCTTTTCTTTCTTTCCTGAACCTCTTCCTGCAATGTTTCTGTTTTCTTTTTCTTATAAGTCTATGGTTCCTTGCTCTCCTCGTTCTCTCTATGTTTGTTTTTTTGTCTGTCTCCAATCAAGCCCTTTGCATTTTTATGCCCTTTGACAATCGTGTCAAAAAGGGGGCGAAATTTGAGAATTGAATGTCATTCCTCAGGGGGAGTAATAGACTTAGGGGGAGAATTTCATATTAAAGGGAAGAAAGTTTTTTATGTAACTTACTCAGGGGGAGAGTTAGTTTGATACACATTGGTATTGATATATTTTTGTATTGTGTATCTTTTGGTTTTGTAACCATTTACATGCATCATGTGTTGTTTCTATATTTGATGATGATGTATGTGTTTCACTCTTTATCTCACATGTGTTGTTTCTTTTCTCTCTTTATACACATGTTTCTTGTTTATTTAACTTGTCATTATTTTCCACATAGTATCTTGATGTGTTTTGTTTAGTGTCTTTTAGGAAAGACAAGTTAAAGCCAAGTCAAGATTTCGAACCTTCTTCTTGCAACAACTTCCAAGGTTCAGATCTTTTAGACTAGGTTTATTTTTGTAATTTTGAGTAAAATGTATTTTAGGACATTCAATGTACTCTTGTGGCTTTGTCACAGATTGCCAAAAGGGGAGACTGTTAAGGACATATTTCTATGTAATTGGCATATCCTTTGACAAAAAGCATTTTACTTGTATTTAGGTAAATCTAAGTAGGTTCAAAATGATCATTACAAGTGGTTACATTGAAGACATGAAGATTACTCAAGAACTGCTCAAAAAAAGTACAATCTGCAGGTCTCAATACCTCCTTGACAAAAGCTCAATTTGTTGAGATTCACTAAAGTTCGACACATGTCTCGATCTATCAATCTTACGAGATTCAGACTATAGCCAGCAACCTTTTTTTTCTAAAATGCTATCTGTTTATGAGTTTGTATAATCATTATAAGACTAGGAAAACCCAAAGTTTGTGGGTTTTGTATAATTCTTATTGGACTAGGAAAGCCCAAGGTTTGTGTAAACCTATTTGGAATAGGAGAGCTCATTAAGCTCCTATTTAATGGAGGTGGAAAAAAAAAAAACCTAACCCTAGTGAGCTTCATAAAATTTTCTTTTTTAAACCCTAGCCTCCTCCTACAGAAGAAAGAGTTCTTGCTATGTTTCTTGTACGCCTTTGGGTTCTGTAACCAAGCAAAATCTCTTGCATCAATATTGAAGATCTTATTAGTGTTTCTATGTGAAGCTGCTGCAAATCAACTACAACAATCAAAGGGTTTTGTTGAGTTAGTCACGTACTTGGATCCGTGCATCAATTGGTTAGTCACGTACTAGAAGTCGTGCATTGAAAAGAGAGATTGTCACTACATTGCAAGTGCAATTGGGTATTGGGGTAAAGGTTCAACTGTAGGTTGGTATTAGGAACTAGGATTCATTTACCTGTAACCGCCTATTTTGATAATAGTAGATTCTCGGGAGTGATGACCTTAAATTCACCCGGTAGAGTTTTGCCTCGGTGATTTTTCCCATTCGTAAATAAATCACCTATGTCAAATTTATTTTCCGCTGCATTTAACTTAGTTGGTGATTTGTTTGTGCTACCACGCTTATTACATGTAATTGAATCTAATTAATTCACTTGGTTAATTAATTGATTAATTTTACCAAAGGGATCAATACTTTCTTGGTTTATCAAATATAATTATGTGTTCACTTATTTGTGGTCTGATGGTAATTGATCCGGTAGATTCAGCTGCAGCAGCCTTTTTGTTTGGTCGTGGTGGTTGTTTTGAATTTTATTTTTTTCTTAAGTAAACAGATTTAAATTCTTCACGTAAGTTATTTTTACATTCATCAAAGGTTTTGAAGGCAGTCCTTCTGATGCCACCCACCCCCTCTTTCTCTCCTCTATTCAAAACATAAGATTTCAGAGTTGGCATGCTTTATGATTGTGCCTGTAGACTGTCATAATGTTCCTCTGATAATCTTTGTATAAACATTTAGACAAAAGTTATAGTAGGTATTGGTCCCACTGGGTTTTTTTCTTGGATAAAGCCATAAATGATTAGAGATTTTAATTAGTAATTTGGCATCTTTGGATATGCTGCATGAGAAATTTGGGTTTCTGTGTATCAAAAAGGAAAAGAAAAAAAAAATGGATTTCTCAATTATTTTGCTTACTTTTTAAGTAGTATGTTCTTTTATCCTTTTGGACCAAGTTAAAATACCTAAAAGTTAACCGAGGTCTAAATTGTTGGGATAGCTTATCTCCTCAACAAATAGGATTTGTGATTATTTGACATGAATGTAGCTCCTGATGCTAATAAGTACTTCTTGTAATATACTTTTTCCTTTGTTCAGATTGCACATCGGAAAGCACTGGATGTTCTTTACACAGTGGGGCTTTCAAATTCTGTATTGAGGCTGATTTAGAGGCGGCACCGTGTTAATAATTGGATTAAATATGCAGGCTTGATTTTGACACTTGTTATTGTGTTCATTATTTGGAGATGGACACTTTGATCTTCTCTAAGGCTTGGTGGCACTTGTTGTCATCACTTTTTTGGAATGGAAGATATTAATCTTTTCCTTAATGCGGTGTTATATTGCGAAGGAATCAAAGGATTGAGGTTGTACAAAGGCCAATTTTGACAATACAATTTTCTAAAATTGATTTACATACAGAGGCTGCTACCATTTGAAACTTTCTACACGTCAATGGTTGAATTCCTAAATGTATTGCAGCTCCATTTTTGGTTAATTTTTGTGTACTTCGTAAATCCTTTGTTGATATACAAGTATACAATTGTATATTGTTGTCTTGCTGAAGATGCATCGTAGGTCTCCACTCTCCATAATTGATGTCTTTGTACTGGAGGCGTACGTACATACTACATACCAGTAAATAGCAGCATCCATCTACTTCCTCGAACAATTTTGAGAACATCAAACCTTGACATTGCATTGGTGGGAATAGTTTGTACCATAGTACCAAGCCAATACTTCGATTTTCCGGCAACTTAATAGCATCCATCCTAGAGATTCTGAGAGAGACCATCAAATTAAACTCGAATAGCCTGTGCAAAGCCAATACTTTGTTTTTCAGCCACATACTAGCTTTTCTCAAACTTATGTTTGAGAAAACGAGAATTATTGTGTAACGTTCAAATTGAATGGTAATTGTAGTTGTTACTTGAGGGAGCCAGGCCTCTCAATCATAATTTGTTGTCGAATGCTTCTCTTTTTTAACTTATTTCAAATTTCACATCCATTAACGTCCGTTGAATTTGATATATAGAAAATACTTCTTACAAATTTTTAACAATCCAAAGTACACATTACTCTTTATTCAGTAAGTACTCCAAAAACATGACTACTTGTCACTTATCATAACATCCTCCCAGTTTTCCATTTGTACCAAATGGATTCCTTCTCCCATTTTCCATATTTTCTAAAATCCCTCTAACCAAACGGACCCTAACCAATCTAACGGCAAAGCAAAGATTATTCCCACAGCTATTTATGGAGAGGCAAGTTGAGTGTTGGGGGCTTATAACATTTGCATGCTAGGGTTAAAATGCACTTCAAATGTAACCTTCTGGTTTTTTTTTTTTTTTTTTTTTTTTGCGGGAGTGGGGGGTTGGGGGGGGGGGAAGGAGATAATAACCTTCAGTTTTAAATATTTAGAAATTTTTTATTTAGCCTCTAATTTAGGAGGTGAGAATATGCAAATCATTTTTTTTTTTTTTCAATTCTTTATTACTTGCTCCTTTTATAGGTTTGAAGTTGTGCTCAGTGGAGGCCCTGAGGAACCTGGGAAAATCTATTTCACAGCCCATTGTCGTAGCCCTTGTGCTTCTGAGTTAGAAGGGACTACTACTATGAACCTGAGGGCGGATACTATTTAACTGGACCCTTGGGCCTTCCTTGTTGCATGTAGGATTAACAAGGCCCAACCAATACAAAATTTGCACTACCTATAGGACTTACAAAAATAATAAACTGGAACAATAACCACCTTTGATTATTAGATGATGTACCAGTATCTTTGATCCTCAATCTCACAAATTTTATATTAATTTTCTAGGAATCTCTTATCTCTTCTAATGAATGAAATCTGTACAGAGATATCTTTTTGTCAGAAGTTCCAATGATATTGATAGCCGTGGCCGTTCTGTTAAACACATAACAATAGGGCTACTCGAGCGAGTTATCAATAGTGCAATGGACCAGTTGTTTATTCACTCCATATGCATTGAAATTTAGGTACAGAAAAACTTTTTAAACGCCATTAGTATAACTTTCAATTTCTCATTCCCTTGGCCTAATATGGCTGTCGTAGCATTTCATGGTCCCAAAACACAACCATTCTAGGCAATGCATTAAGTTTCTTGTAGATGTAAGGACCAAAGTGACTAGGAAGGATTAATATGGACTTCCATGCATCATAGACTTGTCTATTTTATTTGTCTCCTTCATGACTCTTTGCTATATCTTATTCATCAATTGCACGTGAAAGCAGTAGGAAGTTGTTTAAGGAGTACAACATCACATAACATAAATTTTCCATAGTCTAAGCTGTAAATCAATCAAAGCATTTGATATGGAGAATTGGATATGCCCATGGCATTCTTAAGATCTTGAATCTTTTTTTCCCAGAGAGAAATAAAAACAGTTTTTACATTTGCAAAATGGAATATTATCAATGACCCAAACAGGCAAAGGCCAAGTACCACGGCCTAGGCTATAATTCTTGGCTAGCCCAACCCTCAATCATGTGCCATGTGCATCATACTCTGATAAGTGATAATAGAAGCTGGCATGCAAGTGCAAGACATTGCAATTATAGAGCAAAAGTATGGGACTGATTTTGACATTTATATATGAACTAGAAGAGTCGATGATGGCCTCTGAAAAAAACAACCAAAGGATATGATTTCTGAAAGTCCATTCCTCAACCTAAACATCCACAAGTTCTTTGGTTTGCTTATGGCTTGGGTCATGAAGGATGACCATCCAATTTCATTCTTGTTTTCTAATCATTATCCTGGTTTTTTAAGAACCTCCTTAGAAACTATATCTTGAGTTTGAGTAAAAGAGAGGTGGGGGAGAAATATTTCACATCGGTATAACTAATAAAGATATTTTTTTAACAATTTTTTACTTAAAACTTGTTATTAATCAAATATGATTAACACATGGTACTAATTTAACTTAAAATTTACTACAATTACTATTGGGGATATTACGCAAAGTAATAATGGAAGAATAAGGTTAACACAAAAGACAAACAGAAAATAGATAACTTGAAAGCACTATATCGTTTTCCTTAAACAATATTTGCCCCCCACACTATTTTCTGTAAAGGGTTATCACAAATTTGTGTCCATAATACAACCAAGATGTTAGGTTCTACAGATAGCAATTCTGAAAAATGATCACAGGATTTCTTGTGTTTCTCTCTAACTTACTATTTAGTTATTTTTTCAAGTGAACATAAGCCTTTATTTATACTCATAGGGTTATATTTCATTAAAAGGCATGTACGGAGAGTTAAAATGTTTCATAAAACCATTCACAAGACTTGAAACCTCTTCAACCGTTCTAAACAATCACTAGAAAATTTTGCAGAAAATCATGTTTCACGATTTTCGATCAATCGAAATTTCGACAGATCGAGTGCTCTTTTCGAATAGGAATCGAACAGCGATCGAGACATCCTGAAACTCCAAGATTACTTTCTTACTATTTTGATCGATCGAGCCCAAGTTTTGACTAATCGAAAATTCTGTATTTCGAATTTTCCCTTAAAAAATTCCAGAACTTGAATTTTCACTTTATGAAACAATATTCTCCAAACTCAAACATCATTATTACAACTTATCCTTGTATAAACCTATATATACAACAATTACTACCTAATATTCTCCTAGAATAGAGAATTTTAATTAAGTGAAATTATTTAGTGTATGCAGTTTACTACTCTCCTCTTACACAAAAATAGACTCCACATGTTGGTCCTAAATATGAGATCTATCTTTATGTGCACAGAGGCATAGTACACTTTTCTCCTCTTAAACAAAAATAAACTCCATATGTTTATGAATACTTTAGACTCAGACTAGGAAAAATGTTTGTTTATGTTCAAACTCATCCTTATGGTAGTCATCAAAATCATCCATGTGCGCATGCCTTTCTTGCCTTCTAGCATTAGGGCCTCTTTGGGGACACTCCTCACGCAAAGTAGCAATAACAGTGTCTTGACTATCCATCCGATCCCGAATCTCATTAAACACCACGTTCATGCGTTCAAATTGTTGTTGTATAGCTTGCAAAATGATGGACAACTCCTCCCCTCCTTCCCTATTTGATGTTTCGCCCCTAGAAGACATAATTTTGAAACTACAGAGAATTGTTAGAAATAATTCCTCACAACACTTCCTCACGTGTTTGCACTCAAATTATGTCACTCCAATCGTGTTTCACTCTTAAATTGGTTTTTTCCCGATATTAGTCTCACACTCTCTTGCCTTTTTCCACTCGTAGCTTCCCCTTTTCAATTCTGCATTAAACTAATAAACTTGATCAAGAAATTCAACTTGTAGTGCAAAATAAATACCAACGGCAAGAAAATATGACAGAAACACTAAATCAAGGGAAGAGGACAAAAGAAAACAATATTCAAGTTTGAGAACTGAAACTACAAACAATTTTTTTTTTTCTGTTTTCTATTTCTTTTTTGATGTCTTTTTTTTCACGTCTTTTTTTCACGTTTTTTTTTTTCTCCGAGCTGGGTGCACGATTTTAACCTAGTGCACGTCAAAAAAAAAAAGAACGATGAATAAAGAACACAAAAGGAACAAGATAGGATGATAACAGGAAACAAAAGATAAAGGGATAGAAAACTGATTTTAGAACCTGTGCTCTGATACCAAATGATGCGAACCTCAATCGACACGCTTTGAGACCTAACAAACATATTGGAATATTTGCCCAGGAAAGTTAAAATTCAGATTTTTGATAGAACCCTGACCCAACGTTTATAAGTGAAATGCAAACCAAAAGTATAAGTAACAGACCTTAACCCAGTGATTATAAATGAATCATGAACCGAAGGTATAAAGTTTGAACGCCACAAGGAAGAATCCTTGATAAGTTCACAGTTCCTAAAGAACCAAAAGAAGAGCAAAGCCTCACCTTGTCTGGTTTTATTCAATAATCCTCTATTACAATGAGTGCATGCTATTTATAAGACATGTCTGAAAAATAGAAAATATAAAAAACGTACTAAATTATAAAACCCTAAATAAAAGTTGATTTGGTTTGAAATTAGCAGATCCAAAATAGGAAAATAGCTAAAAAACGTTCTAAATAATAAAAGCCCTAAATTCGGTAGATTTGGTCTGAAATAGTAGTTCCAGAATAGGAAAAAAATCTCTATTAACTAATATAGAGCTGGAAAGTCAATCAGCCATTAATCCACGCCATAAATTACTCCCAATTAAGCCAGATCAGCCCTCAATAGCTTGAATTAAATTTATTACGCCTTCATCTTTCTTTGGGCCAAGCTTGAAATGTCCTGCGTTAGAACCAGCCCAAATCTCTTGAATTAGCCCATTAAGTGCTTCTTTGATCTTCTTGAATCTTGCTCTTGTAATAGGCCCAATTGGAACATGAAACGGATCCTTGAATGCTTGTTGATTCTCATCACTCCTCTTACACAAAAATAGACTCCACATGTTGGTCCTAAATATGAGATCTATCTTTATGTGCACGGAGGCATAGTACACTTTTCTCCTCTTAAACAAAAATAAACTCCATATGTTTATGAATACTTTAGACTCAGACTAGGAAAAATGTTTGTTTATGTTTGTTTATATAGAAAAATGAATCAAGCTAACCTTAGGCTCAATTACTAAACAAATGGAGTTGAAACATAATAATGTGCTCGTGAACAATATTGTAAGTATGATGCACGAGTTAAGAATATATTACATGTTTATATGTATGCATGTATTAAAGTATATCGATATATATATATATATATATACTTGATATAGGATTCTGTAAATTTGTAAATAAGTTCATAAAATATCAAATTATTATTTATAATTTATTGATACTATGGAAGTCCATTTTGTAGTAAAACTTCTAACAATACAATGTTGGTGAACTTATTTTGTATAAGTTCATAAACAAAATAATCTAGTTTAGTAATGAATTCGAGCTCAACTCATGTTTGAAATCAAATTAAATGAACAATCTTTAACTTTTAATACTCAGTTTAGCCTAGCTCGTTTATAATTCTAAACATACCCATCATTTGACGCTCAAAAGAAATAAAGGGGGAAAAATGTTATACACACAAAAAATTTCACAACTTACTAAGGTGGCATACAATGATTAGTGCAATGTTATTTTCTTATTGAACTATTACTAATATCATTTTTATTATATATCAATCATAATCTATAACTTTAGTACATAAAAATATATTAAATATGTTGTGTCATTAAACTTATCGAGGGAGAACACTATAGATAATACTTAGGAGTAGTACCTTAGGTAAAGTATTTTAGGTTTCCCAATATATATATATATAAACACTTGGTCAAGAGCGAAACTAGAAAAAAAATTTGGGAGGGGGGGGGGGAGGGGCATGGGGCCCAACCCTATTTTTATAGGCTATATCTTAAAAAATGTTCAAGGTTATAGGTAATATAAAGAATTTGATATTTTAAAAAAAAAAAAAAAAAAAAATAGGGGGTCTTGGCTGTAGTTACGCCATTGCACTTAGTTGTATTGAATTTAATTATTCATGGAAAAGAAAACATTATTTATATTGTATTAATCATTACAACTATGTGCTTAAATTTAATTGATAGAAATGATTTGTATTTTATAATTAGTCATCAAAACTATGTGTTTAAATTTAGTTGATAAACTTAATATATTGCACCGTAGTGCACCTAGTTTTACCTAAAAACTATAAGATAGTTTGGTGCTCTTGTCACGTGTGACGTATATGATGCAGCTACATGTTACAATCCCATGCATATCTGGCAGTGCTAAAGCAAAATTAATACCCTTGCTTTAATTTGACCTTTCCCATTTGTCTGGTTCTTCTTTAACATCTTTATTCTATCTTGATAGTCCTATAATAAGAGTCTTCCAATTTTTCTTTTTCTTTTTCTCGTCTACAAAAGGAATACACAGGGAGTAGAGCAAAGAATTTATCTTTCTGAATTGGTAATTATTTAAAGAGAAAACTTTAGCAAAGGCTGATTTCAGTGGGGGTGGGCTCGAAAAAAAAAATCCAAAGAAGGCTCTGACCACTCTGGACTCTGGATACAAAACTTTGCTATAAAGCTTTCATTATACCACTTTCTATACATTACTAATTCCAATTATTGCAAGACCATTGTACCTATTTTTATACCTTAATTTGCATCAGTTTTAGCTTTAATCAGGTTGGCAAATGTGAGATATAGGGGATAAATTCCACTATATATGGTGGCAGGTCAGCAATGCCAAAAATCAAAGCCATTTACTTTTTCCTAGGCACATAAAAAAAAAATCAAAATCAAAATTAAAATCAAACTCAAAATGGCACATGAAATTAAGAGTTGACTTTATGAAACAGAAACACCCTTTCTTTCAAGGAGCTTGCATGAAACCCATTGCATGTGGTCAGAAATGTTTGGATTCTTTCACAGGCATAGTATGAATGCATGGAATTGTCAATGGCTCTGAATTCTTAGTTGACTCTTTGTGCCGGTGGCTTTGTCAAAACCCCCGTGAGTACTGAGTAGACTGAAAATACAAAGGCTCGGTTAGCTCTTTTCACATTGGTAAATTGTCTGCCTTTCATCAAGTTCTAAATAAAATGTCAATTTTATGCATCATATCATTTGGATGACCTTTTACATTCAGTAATGGGTTCAATTAACAATTCCGACATGATGGGGTTGAGTTGACCTAATTTTTTAACCGATGTGGTTGAGACATTTAAAAAATGAACTAGCTAAATTGGATAATCAATAATGGATAGTCTTTGTTTTGTTAAAATCTAATGCTATCTAACTTTCAATTGAAGAAAACGTGGAAGTATTTGGACCACATTTGTATACACAGCTCAATGGTTAGGTTAACATATATAGTAATTTATTACTCCAAAGCATTAATTTTCTGGATCAATTGATCATAATCTTCTAGTTCACCAATCAAATTCTTATTCTTACTCAATTTTTAACATTTTTTTAAAAGTTTTTTCTTTATACAATTGTATCACGAATCATGCAGTTGGGAGAGCTAGACAATTTACATGTTTTTTAATTAATCAATTTCATCCTAGTAGTAAGTTTTAAAATATTGAAATTAAGCATCTATTATTTTGGATTGACTTCTTTGTTGTACTCCTAAATTTTTCTTATGGTGATGGATAAACACTAACCGTGATTCTTCAGAATGAGTGTGTCTATCAAAATTCTGGTTCAAACTCAAATCTTGCCTAGGTGCTCAGACATGGTAAAACAGACGGGTCGGGTCGAGTTGGGTCGTGAGTTAAACGAGTTTTTGGTCAAAATGAATTTGGGTCAATTGGGTTGCAAGTCAGGTCGACCCGTATTTTCACATGATTTTTTCAATAAAAAAAAAAAAAAAAAAAAAAAACAACTTGTATTTGCCATTTAAAAAGTCATGTAACAAATTACTTGATATAAAATGCATTATTTTGAATTTACCACTTATATTAAGAATAAACTAAATTAAATTTATTAATACTTATTCAATAATTTTAAAATTATACAAATCCCAACATTGCTAACTAAAACAAAATAACACAAAGATTAGTAAAACAAATACACAAGTTTTATTTCTACACAATATCAACATCCCAAAATATAAAAACAAAATTACAAATGACTTATTAGATAACTCATTTGACAAATAATAAAAACATATAAGAAATTTTCAGTCTTGAAAATCAATTTTATAATCTACTATCAATTGTGATTAGCATTTTATTTCAATTTGAGAATATACATTAAAATTTGATTTTTTTACTTATTTATACATGGTCTCTTTTATGAATATCATATCATTGTTAAACAACACACACTCTAGGAAATATCATAATTTATTTTGAAAAACCGTTTATTTTGGACATAAATTGTTAAAAAATAGGTCTAAGCAGTCATAATTTATGTTAATTTGATACTTCGGCTTCACTATTTTCACACTTATGAATGTTTCTCATACATATCTACAATTATAAATCTATATTTTTTACTATTGGCATGTACTTTGCTATTTGATATCTAAAAATCTTTACTCATTACAAAATACTCAACCATTTATTTTTCAATTCATTTGCATGTAGTAATGTAAATGTCTCAATTTTTTCCTTAAAGCTCACAACAAACAATTAAATCAATATTCTCTTAATTTTATTTTTTTTTTTACCAAAAAATGGTTTGGGTCATGGGTCGGGTCGCAGGTCGAGTCAAGTTGACCCGCAAAAAAACATAGGTCAGGTTACGAGTCACTCTATTTTTGCTTCGGGTCAAAAAAATCAAGTTCGGATTGAGTATTTTTCGGGGTTGGATCAAAAAATTCTGACTCGCTTTACTATGTCTAAGGTGTTAAAAGTTTTTATTCCCAATACTTTTTTGCCATGTGCAATCTTATTTCAAAAACAAGGATAAGGTTTTGGCAAATAAGATCTCATTTAAAACAAAGATTTATTATAAGATAACCCACTCTAAATTTTTTATCCTTTTGTAGAGAACAATTAGTTTTTAAGAATGAAAAACTCCCTGCGAAATTTGGGGTTAATAATTAGAAACTTTTGAGCAAAGGACCACCCAAATTAAGCTGGACTTGTTGGCCATTTTGAGCTAATAAGCACAGCACTTAACAAAGCTGCACGTCCTTGCACATGGGTCACCATTCCCACGTGAAATTTAATCACCAGACACGTGCACCCCTCAGAGCTTCCCTGAGCTTTTTGCAGAGAGGTTTTATACAAAGTTTCAAACTTTGTGAAGAAGTCACATTGGATGAAGTTAAAAGTAACATATATGATTGGTTAAAACCAAGCCATTAAGGCACTGTTATTGTTATTATTTTGCTTAAATATGCCTTCAAAAAAAAAAAAAAAAAGAGAGAGATAGATTTTATATATATATATATATATATATATAAGCAAAGTGCAAAGCAAAGATATAAGAACCTTATCTATGTGTGTGTGTAATCTTTAGGTCTTCACGTCACATATTGCCCCTTGAATACAAACATGTCTTAGAAAATGGGAGTGTTTCCCATTAACTAAAATTATATAATCAAATACTAATTGATTAATAATTAAATTTAACAATCAATTTCCCATTTAACAATACTAAGTGTCTATTTGGCTCCAGCTTAAAAAGTTAGCTTATTTTTGCTACTGTTTATGTGTGTCACTGTACTATTTCAGCTAACTTTTATCTTTATCTACAGTATTTTTAGCAAAAAATTTTTAATTTTAGCAAAATAAACAAATTTTAAACCGATACTAAGATTGGCAAAGAGAGATCCTTTATGATGATGGTGATTCCACCATTAAATACGGATCTCGTTGTAACTATTGGCCACCCTGGCGACTTGAAGGGTATCCTATGATTTCTCTTTACAAAATTTTAAATGATGGGTGGTAGATCAGAATTATTGATGAGGAATATGAATACAACAATAACTAACCCAATTTATTACAATTTTCATTATTAGGTGGGAATGTCTGATCAATTTCGAACCAAGCCAGTCCTTTACTAATATTGTAACTTTAATAAATTTAAAAGACTGAATCAGAAATAAATAGCTTTCATTTCAATCATGCTAATCGGTAGATAGAGCAATCATAATTGAACATCACCTAGCATAAGATACTCTAAAAAAAATGAAAAGTTTTGTTGAGTATTTTTCTTTTTAGTTTAATACATTTTTGTTATATAAACATTTTTGTTAGTCAATAATTTGATAGTTACAATATGGGAGAGGAGTTTTAAATCCTAAACGGCTCTATTGAAAATATCAAAATATGTCAAGTAATTAGAACCTTGTTTAACAAATGAATTTTATTAGAATTTTTTTAAATAAAATAACTCTTTTTAAAAAAATTAACTCATTTCCATATGCTTAATTAATATCTGGAAAATAAACCAAAACCATGTTCTATTAATTGAATCACTTGGACCACTGCTCCCCCTTGGTGCGGTGGTCACTTTACAAGTATAAATGCTTGTGGAGTGTGGGGTGTGGGATATGGGGGGACAAGGGCCAAGGTTCAAGTCTCCAGGAGAGAGTTTCACATACATATACACTTAGATTAGTTTAAAATAGAAATTCTATCTTGTATCCAAAAAAAAAAAAAAAATTTGAATCACTTGGAAATTTTCATTAATATTTAATGCAATTCAAAGTAATTATATAAACAAAACCTTCATTCACAAAAATAAACATCAAACAGAAAATATTAGAATTTACACAAAAAATTAAGTGAACAAAACAATTGATTTGAAGAAAAAAGTCACTTAGGAAAAAAAATCAATGTTGGTTAGTGCTCATTCGTGGTGACATGTTAGGTATACAAATATTTTGGAAAACATTATATTCTTAATTAGATTTGTTATCCATACCACATAATGTTTTCATTTACTTGTGTTTTCAATTGTACCGAACACTAGAAAATTTTTCACCAAAACAAATTTGTAGTTTAATTGACATTTTTTGATATTTTCAATAGAAACATCTAGTGTCTATTTAGAAATTTTGAAAAGATACAGTGAAGTATTTTTGAAATTGTTATACATGTTTGATAACAAAATTAATAAACAGCTTTTTTTATATATAAGAAATGACAAAAAGAAGACATAACAAAAGTGAGTAGTATTCTTATATTTGAAATAATAATAATAATAACAATAGAGAATGTAGAGGGAAGTTAGGGTTTTGTAGTTCACAGAGCAGAAGAGAGGACAGCAAAAGAGAAAACAAATTAAAAAAAAAACTTCAAGAAAAAGTTCAATTAAGGTTTTTAGAACATACCGCAGAGCGAGTAGACTAGAAGAAAGCAGAGCAAAAAAACAAGAAAATCTTCAAACAAATGAAGATGTAAATCGCAAGTGCTACTAATATAGTAGATCAGAAAGTAAAAAAAAAAAAAAAAAAAAAAGTGCGAAAACAATATTTACCAAATTTTTTACAAACAAGCTTTGGAGAGGTTTTTTTTTTTTTTTTTTTTTCTCCACATGGCAAGGTTTTACTAGACCCGTACCACGCCTCGATTTTTAATTCAATTAGGTATATAAACAATTTGGAAACCATTATATTGTTAATTAGATTTTTTATCCATTCCACATAATTTTTTCATTTACTCGTGTTTTCCAATATTGTACCGAATACTAGAAAATGCCAGAAAACTTTTCACTAAAAATTAATTGGATGAGCAAACAGTAATACGATTCACTCCTACTTTATTTCCTGTTCTACTTTTTGTCCGCCACAACTGGGTATATATATATATATACTTCGCTTTATTTGAAGTCAATTGGAACTATTTACACCGCAAATACATATATGCTGCAAGATTACGAAAAGGAAAAATAAATAAATAAAACAAAAACTTGTTAGTTCGGTTGCATAAATAAGTTGTCTGCTCAGTACATGCAAACAAACAATTGGCAATAATAAGAAGGAATGCAACGAAGGGAGGTAGATCCAACAGAATGCAGAAAAAAACAGCACCAATGAATATGTTTCTATGGAGCAATGCCTAAGAATGAGATAGTCACTTTACAGGTAAGCAGTTGGATCAGATAAACAGGTTTAATGCCCCATTGTAAGAATTGTCATTTCAAATCTGAAAGTGGTAGACACACCACATGTTTTGTGCATAAGAAAAATGGGTATATGATTTGTTTTTCTCCATACTATTCTTGAAATTGCTGATCTATTTTCATGCATAAACCAAGCATAGACTTCATTAGACATCTACCCAAGAAAAGTGATAAACCTATATCCCCCACCATTCAGATGAAAACATAAATAAAAAAGAGTCAAGGGTGAGGAAAATGTTTCAAATTTAATGAAATGTAAAGCTAGAAACTCAAATAACATATAAATGAGACATATCTAAGAAGTTCTTGGAAGTTGGAATTGTTAAAATATTGTTCACAAAGCTCCATCAACGTGGACCCTCAAGCCTCTAGGCCATGCCAGAGCTTCATGTCATTGATGATTTCCACCTAGAAAATGGGTTGCCTAGCTAATTCAAAATTAGGGTCCCAGTTTTTACAACCTGGAATACTTAGCTGTACAGGGAGTTTCGGCAAATGTTTCTGGAAGAAACCAACCCCCTGTAAACCATGGCTTGTCAATGGGTCCATTGGTCCCGACCCTATGGGAACAAGAACAAAATAAACATAAGCTACACAAATAGGACCTGTGTCCTATAAAGAGTATATCATTTTCATTATTCAATAATGGGGGCTACACTAGAATTTGAGGTGGGTAAGGACTAAGGGCCAAAGAAATACAGAGTGGGTTAACAAGGAATGGTTGCTTTCAAACATTTATAATTTCACTGAGAAAAAGCAATACATGTTTACGTTTCGTTATATATGTAGTAAACATTGCACTCATTGTGTCAAATCTCTTCATGGGGGTACAATAAACTTCTCTATATCAAGCCCTCCGGAGAATTTTTTTTTTTTTTGGGGGGGGCGGGGGGGAGGGGGGGGGAACAAATTCGGCATATGTCGCCTTTTTGAAGTATGTGACAAACATGAGTTTGTTGCTTAATAAAGTTTCTCCATGAAATAATGTAATTGCTGCAAGATGAGGTTGCAGCAATAGAATGATATCTTGTGTAATGTCCTGAGAAATATAATGTGATAATTAATGAAATTAAATTGATCAAATGTCAACTACCCTAACGGGAATTAGATTTGTAAGTGAGTTGAACTTAAGCCTGTATTAAAAATTCAAAATTGTTCATTTAATTTTATTTCAAATATGAGTCAATCTCGAGCTCAAATCCAAATGTGATTACATGTATGTTCAGCCTTGACTTATATTCTTATCAAATAAGTTATTTACGAACTACTTAATTAACTTTATTACTTTCTCATATGTAGTGAACACAACAACTACAATTTTTTATTTCCTCACAAAGCTAATAAGTAATATTCAAATTATAATTGAAATTATATTACTTGATTTAATTAGATTGAGTGGTTTTTGTTTATAAACTCATAAAAATTAGATCCACCAACCTTGTTTTGTTAAAAATTACATACAATTTTACTACAAAATAGACCATTTATATTATCAATAAATTACAAATAATTATTTGATATCTTATAAAATTATATACAAAACTACATAATCTAATCTCAAGATCACTATATAAGTATAGCTTAAACATCAATAAACATATAATAGTATAATACTTTAATTGAGCCTTACACTCAAAAGTTTGTTCACTAACAGATTATTATATTTAATTAATTTCAAATTGTTTAATAGTTGAATCTAAACTTAGGCTTCAACCTAACTCATTTAACAGCAAACAACTTAGTTCATTTAGGTCCTAATAAAATAGATAAAATATCAGTAGTTGATTATTAATCAATAATGTTTGAGAGAAAATTGTTGAAGACAATGATGCAAACTTCCAAAGCAAAGGATTTGTTTTTCAGTTTTTTTTTTCTTCTTTTTTGTGTTCCTATAATTGTATATGAAAAGCAACAAATGTTAATTTAATAAAGAAAAATAATTAAGAAATTAATGAACACTCTTTTATTAAATTTTCAAACTATTTATTTCAGGGAATGCCTTTCTTTTCCCCATGTTCAAAATTTTGTTTGTTTAAAACTTGGCCATGCATCATATGCAACCCTTAAATCATTGATCCTATAATAGTACACTGTACATTTGGCAGTAGTCATACATTAAATAATGGCTTAGGGCCGTTTAGTTAAAAATTTCTAGTATCGTTGTTTAATTATTGTGGAAATATGTGTGGGTTAAAAGTATTGTGAAAAATTGGAAATACATGTTTTAGTGCTTAAACACTGAAAACTAGGAATGACAATGAGTCTGGTTCAGGGCAGGTTTCTTTATGCCTGAACCCGACCCGTGGGCCTGCCTTTGTTACCCGAACTCACCTCGTTTATTAAATGGGTTTTTTTTTTTAACCCCCAAACCCACCCTGTCGGGCCCCCACAGGCCCCACCTAGCCATGCCAAATTTGGGCTCAATCTGTGGCCTAATCCATCCAGTCATGTCTGGAAAAAAAAAAAATCACCATCCATTGAAATTAAGACTACCATATATTCCAAATCAGAATTTGTGTTTCAAAATTTGATTTATGAAATTAAAAGCAACCAAAAAAAAAAAAAAACGAACCCAACAAATCCCAAAAATCCAAACAGACACCACAATCTAACAAACCAATCCATACCAAAAATTCAACAAATCCCAAAAATTTTGCAAACCCATAAAGAAAATTAGTAAATTTGAAAATCCCCCCAAAAAACACAAAAAAAAAAAAAAATCCAACAAATTTGGCTCACAAAAACACAACAACAACAAAAAAATCAAACCCAATCGATTGTGGGTCTATAATGGGTGAGGGGTGGTTTACCGTGGTTGTGGAGATTTTTGTGATTAATGAGAGTTTCAACTTGTCGACAAGGATTTGGGATGATTCGTTGGTAAAGAATTTTTTTTTCTTGGATCTTGGTTGTGGCTGTGATGGTTTGGGTGAATTGTGTGGTGCTTGATCACTTGAGGGAGGGCTTGACCGCTTTGAGGGAGGGCTTGAGACTTGAGAGTGAGAGTGGGTACTGAGTAAGGGTGAGGCATGAGGGTTGGCTGCTAAAGAGAGTGAGAGTTAGGGTTAAGTATAAGGGTATATATATAGTTAGGTTTTTTTGTAATTTTAGCTAAACTAAGCGGGTCAGGGTTGGCTCTGGGTACGGGCGAGTATTGCAAAAAACCGAACTCGACCTAGACCGCTTTGGGTTTTATTTTAAAAACCCAGATCCAACCCTACTGTTTATTGGATTGGGTAAAATTCGACTCATTATGGTTGGATTGGGTCGGATACTAGCGGGTCAAGTAACAATTGTCATTTCTACTGAAAATTTTTGTTAAAAAGCATCAACCAAACAACTCCTTATTAATTCTCTAATACCAAAAAACTGCATTGTCCAAAAAGGCAAAAAACTGTTGTTGATCTGGACAGCAGAGTAGTCCTTGTAATATGTGGGACCCAACATACAGAAATGACACGTGGAGATAGGCTAGATGAAGGAGGTGACGTGGCAAGAGTGTTTGGGTATGCATGAGATTGTAGGAACTGTTCCTTTTTATTATATTATAAATTGAAAAAATGTAGGGTTTTTGTGTGGGGCAGTGGAAAGGGAAGTTAGAGAGCCTTTAAGACAAACCCATCTGGCCATCTATCCATATTCATGTGCATTCATTAATCAATGTGGGTGAAATAAAAAGCAAAGCAAACCCCAAAAGGAAAAAGCATGATTCTTGTGGATTACGAGAGATCAGTCCATCTCTCCCCCCATATAAATATGCTTACTCCATTTTACTAATTCATCCTTCTTCATTTCTTTATTCACTTTGGTATCCTCTTTAACAACCTTATCGTCCTAATCATAATGATTGTTTTCTATTATCAAATTCAAGACATCAAATGATTTTAGGTGAAGCGGAAATTAAATTCTACATTTCTTATTTAAAAATAAAAAATTTTATAAGTTAAGCTAATTAAAACTCACATTTAAAGATAAATATTTGGTACACTGAATAATTATACATAATACAATAACATATCTATTAAAACAATATACATTGATTTAGGAGTAGTAGAAACTAATTTAGATCATCTAAGATTAAAAAAGAAATATATATATATATATATATATATTTATTGCATTTCTTATTAGAATGGGTTAAGACTCTTAAAAATAATTTCTAAAATTATATTTTATTCATTTTGAAATGAGTGAACTTTGATTTTAGAAACTCAACAATAGAGCTACCCTAAAAGCTCTAAAGTATCCCTTCTAATCCTGTTGAAACAAAAATCCATGGTTTACCTCATACATCACAGTTCCAAGCATCTTTGGTTCCATTATTGCCCTTTACCAAAGATTTGTCCAGAGGACTGCAAGTTGCATAAGATTGGCCCTATTTTGCATTGTTCCACACTTCAATTATAGTTTACTGAATACTATTCCTCAACGACAATATTTATGTTAGTTTTCACCCAATTGTAATTAATCGTGTACAACCTCATGGAAACACAAGTTCAATTACATAATTGCAGTGTCTGAACATCCAACAATATTTATCTCAGTTTTCACCTGGACAAAGATCAATTACAACATGATATGAATGTATAATCACACTAGAAAACGGATTTGAAAGAAAATACAGTATCAATCATGATCAGTTATGAAAACAGATATAAAGTACACCTTATTTAATCAGACACCTAACTTTATTAAAAAGAATACCAAGAAATTAATTTAAATTCTACAATAAGAATATAGCAATAAACCTAGCTAAGATCATAAAGTAAATCTTAATAATAATGATGATACATGATCTATCATATTAACTATACTCACTGTGGTCAATGCCCGATGGTAATCAATGATCACTAAATTTATCTGCAAACTTTTTGGTCCATTAGGTTAATGACATTAATGAGTGAAGGTAATAAATTGACCAAACCTTTAAAAAGAATCTCAAATCTCAATCAATCAATCAAGGGGGTAAAGCTGTATTTTCAACTTTACCTGAAATAAATAACCGGAAATTTTTCCTTCAGCTTTCAAGTTTCAACACAACTCTCTTCCTTTCTATTACTTACTTTTCGGGCAATTTGCTGGCGTCTTTTCTTCTCCCTCTCTCTCTCTCTCTCCCCTTCCGGTAGTTGAACCCCAAGGACCCGTGATGCCTAACCTCCTATTTCCGGTCATAATCATGAAACTCACCTGATGCACCCGGTCACTTATCCGACCCCTGTGTTTTTCCACTCATTTTTTAATTCAATAATGTTAGGACAAAACTTATTTCACACTTTTGTTTTTTTAATTAGTATTGATTAAACCTGTTTTGATAGAAGTAACATTTCTTTTCTCTGAAATTAATATAGAAAATATTAAAATTTGAAGGAATCTCCTCCCATTATGTGGGCTATTGATAAAATTATGGACAAGTAATAAGTTGCCTAATGTTTAATAGAAATTGGTTTTGAAGAATGTTGTATATATATTACAACGTAATTTTTATAAAATTTTATTAGTAATGAGTTTGTTATAAGAAGCAATAATTATAAATTGCACGCACATATCGTCATATCTATTATAATTATTCAAGTAGTAAGATATAATAATAAATAAACAAATAACAACTTTGAAAGAATATTATTGAATAAAAGTTTATATAGAAACGTGTTTTTCTCTTTCTTCTTAATTATAAAAAAATAAACTTATGACTTTCACATATCAACATTCCAAACATCCATAGACAATCATAACCTTTAGAAAACTTACAAGTCCACAACATCCGACCTCAACATCAAGTTATTAATTGTCACTGTCACTCAATATAAAATGCAAACCCCCTTCCCTAATTGTAGCCTACTTGTACAGGTTAGGATTAGATGGAACCCCAATACTGGAGCTAGGTAGGTGTTGAAATATTGAATGTAAATAATATCGTTTTTTATTTGTATATTTGATATAAGATAACATGAAGGACTATGGGTAGGTATATATAGAATGGTAGAGTAGAAGTGTCAAAAGTGAAAATTGTGAATTGAAATGCAAAGAGCTTTGTGTGTATGTGCGAAGGAGAAAAAATCTTGAAACATTGAACCAAAATAAACAAATAATCTCTGTTTTTTATTTGAAAAGTCTTGAAACATTAAACTAAATAAAACAAAAAGTCAATATTTCACTTGTTCTTAACTCTGATGTGGCACTTAAGAGTATTTTAATTCTCTTTGCAAAGAATGTGTCACATGGCGAAATTTCATGCTCTTTCACATAAGGTATTTATTTTTTCTATATACATTGATGTTTTGCTACAAACTTAATTGGAGTGTTATATCCAACAACATAGTGTCCATATGCAATAAACATGACTCACTTAAAATAATTATATGCAATCACTTAAGTATTGTTTAATAGGTATTGCATATGATAGAGACAAGTGTTCTCAATTTTTTTTTTTTAAAACCACATATATGACTAAAAGTATGATTTTATCAATTGGCTTCAAAGGTGATAACATTTTTTTTTCCTTATAAAGCTATTACGAATGTTAATAGAAAATGTTCAATACATAATAAATATTGACTAATATTATTATTATTACAAATTTTAAAAATAGAAACTTTTTTACCACTTTGCACCCTTGGTGCGGTGATCACTCCACAAATATAAATGCTTGTGAAGTGTGGGGGGCAAAGATCGGGGTTCAAGTCTCCAGGAGGGAGCTTTACACACATATACACTTATGTTCCGTTTGGGAGTTCATAAGAGAAGAGAATGGAATGGAATGGAATGATCATAAGGGAATGAGAATAAATGAAATGGAATTAAATGTATTTAAGTAAGGGAAAAGAATGGAAAAAAATGGAATGGAATGGATTGTAACGCTCCGTTTGTTTCAATGGAAAACCTAGTATAAAGATAATTTTCCTTATTTTTCAGTGTTTGGTTGCATAAAAAAAAGACGAGTCAAAGGAAAACTATCTTTGGTCAACATAAAAAGTATGGCTTATTTTTAGAGATTGTTTTCCATTAAATTTTTTTGGAAAACAACTCTATCTCACAACAAGCTAAATAAGGAAAGTTAAGAAATTTTTTTCAACTCAATTAAAGTTGCTACCAAACATGGGAAAATAAGATAGTTTTATAGAAAATGTTTTTTAGAAAATAACTCATTTTCTAGAAAATATCATTGTTGAAACAAACAGAGCGTAAGTAATGTTGTTTGGAAGTAACATGGAGGGAATAAAATGGAATCATTTTATGACAATATTACTATTAACCCCTATTTTAAAATAAATGGTTGAATATATAGGGGTATTTTGGGAGTTTTAGTAAAAAATTCATTAAATCTAATTTCATTCTCTCAAATTCCTCCCAATTTCAAGGGGAATCAAAATTTGAAGTTTTAAGGGAATATAGAGGAATGAGTGTTCCCTCCTACTCATTATATTCCCTCCCACTTAAATTCTCAAATAAGGGAATGAACTTTCCATTCCCTCCATTAAAACTCCCAAATAAGGGAAGGGATGAATATTCTAAAATTATTATTTTTCATTCATTTCCATTTTATTTTATTCCATTCCCTCCTCCCAAACGAGACCTTAGATTAGGTTAGAGTAGAATTTTATCTTGTATATATAAAAAAAAAGATATAAACCTGTTTTTTTTCATAAAACTATTGCAAATGGTAACACAAAATATTCCAACACATAATAAATATAGAGTGAAATTAGAGATACTAATAACTTTGAAGTTTACAAACTTTTTTCCTTATAAACTATTATTGATGATAATACCATATGCTCAAATACCTAATAATTATAAATGTGATGTTACGTATACTACAAATTTTAGTATAAAAATTTTACAAAAATTTATTTATTTGGTGGCAGAAATTCACTAATCATATTTATTGTCGTATATATTGAATACATAGTCAAATTTGTAATATTTTAAGCATTTTTTATATATACATAATTGGTATCACTTCAACATAAAATAAATAAATATATATTTGAAGGGAAAATAAATAAATATTTTAAGTTATTATTAACCTCATTTTTTTGATATACCTATCACAATAATTTGTATTAATAATGCCACAAAATATTGTATACATTTATAATTTGTGGGAAGCTAATTTTATTTTTGGTAATTAATAATGTAATAGACTTATTCCCAAAAAAAAACGGTAATAGACTAATTGTCCCATATAGGCCTAGCCTGATAGGCAGCATAACTTGGTAGAGAGAGAGAGAGAGAGAGAGAGAATCTATATGGTGTGGTGCCAGCTATGAAGTTGAAGGATGAAAGCTTTCAGTGAGGGTCAAAGCTGGCAATTTATCTTTTATTTAGCTCCTTTGTTCTCTCCATCACCTTCCCTTATTATTTATAACACTTGAAAATCTTCAACACTCATTTTAAATCCCCCATTCTTCTCTCACTCTCTCTCATATCTTCCTCACTACCTCACTTCTCTCTTCCAAAATTTTCTTTTCCCTCTCTTTCTCTTAGTTTTTTCCCCTATATATATATATATCTCTCTCTCTCTCTCTCCTTTATTAGAGCAAAGAGAAAAATGTGATATTCCCCATCAGAGAAAAAAGAAAGAGAAGGGGTTCATTCTTCTTCTTCTTCGTCTTTTTCTTCTACAAAAACAATAACAAGAAGAGCAACAATGGCTGTTACTTCTCCAGGCCTAACTAGTAGCGAAAAGAAACATTGGTGGCTTACTAACAGAAAGGTAAAACAAAGAAAAACTACTCAAACACACACACACACACACACACACACTGCTTCTGATCTCTTTTTAAGTTTAAGTCTTTGTTGGGTCTTTTTGCATTTTTACTATAAGGTAACCATGGCTTTTTACATGCACTAATATATAGATGGTGGAGAAGTACATTAAAGATGCTCGCAATCTAATGGGGTCCCAAGAACAAAGTGAGATAGCTTCAGCACTGAGCCTTTTAGACTCGGCTTTAGCTCTGTCTCCGAGGTTTGAGCAAGCTTTGGAACTCAAAGCCAGGGCTTTGCTATATCTGAAGCGGTTCAAGGACGTGGCAGATATGCTACAAGACTATATTCCTAGTCTTAAAATGGCTAGTGATGACTCGGGCTCTCTCTCATCTGAGAGCTCGTCTCAGCATCTTTCAAGGGAGCGAGTCAAGCTTCTTGGGTCTGGTAACTCGTCCTCTTACTCACCTGGTCGGGACCCGAGTTTCAAGTGCTTTTCTGTCTCGGACTTGAAGAAGAAAGTCATGGCTGGGCTCAGTAAAAATTGCGACAAGGAAGGGCAATGGAGGTAATATTCTTCTCTTTTCTATTTGTTATAATTTTTGAAATTGTCCTTTTGTTTTGGTTCTTCTTTTTATGATTACTATTTGGTATATAATATTGAAACGTAACTATTGGTTTGAGTAAATGAACAGCCGGCTATTATGAAAATTTCTAGCTTTTTGAACCTTTAATGGACTTTAATATTGTTATCAATAAAGCCAATATCTCTGGCTTTTTCTTCATTCATATGCAATGTTCTAAAATTTCCTTAATAGGATGCGTTTTTTTTCAATGGGTTTGAGAACTTTTTATAAAAAGAGTTTGTGGTTGAATGTTACAAAATTGTCCAGAGAGAAAAATGACAACTAATTAAACATGATAGCTTTCTCGAAATAAAGAATAAAAAATAAACATGATAAATATTCGCTGGCGATTTTTAATAGTACTATATCTCGTAATAGTAGCTGTTTCCCTTAATTTAAGTTTCCAAGATTGTTAACCACCATCCTGAATAAATAAAATGGAAAGATGCTTCTTGTATACCCTTTATCAATGGACACATTGTTAATTTATATCACTGATATTCACTGTATGTGGATGAGAGATGTGTACAAAACATTTTGGCGTAGAAATTGTGAAAATAATTCTATTGATTGAAAATATAGATCATTGAAACACCTTTTGAATTTGATAGTAACTTGGTCTATACGCAATTGTTAATCACAGGTACTTGATTCTTGGGCAAGCTTGTTGCCATCTAGGCCTAATGGAGGATGCAATGGCTCTTCTTCAGACCGGCAAGCGCCTTGCCTCGGCTGCATTCCGCCGCGAGAGCATTTGCTGGTCTGATGACAGCTTTTCCTTCTCCAATGTGCCTGTTTCCGGTGATATCACAATCACCAATGCTCCCAGCACGCCCCCGCGCAACCCAATTGATCCAGAGAGTGTGAACCAACTCCTTGCCCAAATTAAGCTCCTCTTACGCCGCAAGACGGCTGCGCTTGCAGCCCTTGATGCTGGCCTCTACTCTGAGGCCATCCGCCACTTCACCAAGATTGTTGATGGTCGCCGTGGTGCCCCACAAGGGTTCTTAGCTGAATGCTACATGCACCGAGCCTCAGCATACAGAGCAGCTGGTAGAATTGCTGAGTCTATAGCTGATTGTAATAGGACTTTGGCATTAGACCCAGCTTGCATTCAAGCTCTTGATACAAGAGCATCTCTATTAGAAACAATTCGATGCTTGCCGGATTGTTTGCATGATTTAGAACATCTTAAGCTTTTGTACAATTCAGTTTTGAGGGATAGGAAGCTTCCAGGGCCAGCTTGGAAGAGACACAACATGAGGTACAGAGAGATTCCTGGGAAGCTGTGTGCACTCACTACAAAGATTCAAGAACTTAAGCAAAGAGTTGCTTCTGGGGAGACTGGGAATGTGGATTATTATGCATTAATTGGTTTGAGACGTGGGTGTTCAAGGTCTGAGTTAGAGAGAGCACATCTGTTGCTGTGTTTGAAGCACAAGCCAGATAAAGCCACAAACTTTATTGAAAGGTGTGAACTTGCTAGTGATGGTGATCTTGATTCAGTTAAAGACCGATCAAAGATGTCTGCTTTGTTGCTATACAGATTGCTCCAAAAGGGTTACACCAGTGTAATGTCTACCATTATGGATGAGGAAGCCGCTGAAAAGCAAAGAAAGAAAGCCGCAGCTGCATTACAAGTAGCACAAGCACAAGTAGCTGTGGCAATCCAAGTCCAGCAAGCCCAAGAGGCAAAATTGGAATCAGAAAAGAATAATTCAGTTTTCCAAGGGGTGTTTTGCCGGGACCTTGCTGTGGTTGGGAATTTGCTTTCACAAGTTGGATTTAACCGCCCAATTACTGTGAAGTATGAGGCATTGAGTTGCTGATTGGATTGGTGGGGGGTAGAAAATTCTATGTTCTTTGAGATGTTACACCGGTATTGGGATTAATCTCTGGTCCATTTTTTCTCTGTTTGTACAAAAAAAGATAAATTTAGGACTGGCCGGAAAATTTTGTCACCCTTTTTCTTATTTTCCTTTTCTACTACATGTACAGAATTTTTCAGTACCGGATTATCTACTTTTGGTTATGCAGCAGCGTATGCTTTATTTAGCTTAAATTTGAATGTCATTTTCTTTTTTTTTCCTTTTTTTTTCGCTTTGCTTTCATATTTATTATTTGGGAAACAATTTTGGACCATAAAAAAATCTGGGCCATTAACGGTTAGCAACTTTGTGTTGGAAAGATGGTGGGACACTATTGTTGTTGTAAATGTTGTGGCTCAGAGAGTGACAGAAAGTGAGAAACAGAAGATGGCCTTGGCTTCTCTCTAATGTCCTATGTGGTCTCATTTAATTTTTCTCTGGTTAGCTTATCCAAGAAACTGACATTTCTGACATTCCACTAGATTTAATTTTGTTTTCTACCTCCACCAAAAGTATTGCTTCTTGCACTCCATTGGTTATAGTTTAATACGGTGAAAGAATCGTAGTGGAAACTGGAAAAGAAAGAGCAATTGCCATTGTTATTAATGGGAGCACCCTTTTGATTCTTGATGTTATGGCTTTGCGTGCATCTTATGAAGTCGTGGCAGGATTCCACTGGTGGAAACTGCTCAAAGGACATTGTGAAGTCACCCATGGAGGAAAAGGGTTTGTCAGTTTTTTTTTTCTTCGATTTTTCAGGTCTGGTTCTGGTACTCTGGCTAATATGCAAACAAGGGAAAGGTCTAATCTTACACTCAATACAATAATACACATGGGTTTAGAAAGGAGATGTCAAATCAACCTTTGCTTTGAATCATAACTGCTTTGGGGTTTGCTTCCTTTATGCACTGTTTGCCAACACTAAAATGGTTAAAATAGGTAAAAATGAGTAAGCAGTGTACAAGAATCCAAAATAATTATGCTCAGCATGGTATAGAAGGGAAGGGCTATTAATTTGTGTCTATGCCTTGGACAATATTTTATGATTTTTATTATTATCTAGGATTCTCTTGCCTAGGTCCTAGAATAATTCATGAGGCCCTTAAAGGGGGTTGTTGGAAGAAATCAATGAGGGTTTCAACCTCCCAAGACTAATAATGTCAAATTGGTTTTTAGGGCATGGCTTCGGTTCAAAGGGAAAGCCTGTGTTTTCTGAGCTATGAAAAGGTTGCATGATTGTGTTACTGATCCCAGTTGTCACTTTGCTAAAGGGTATGCCATTGTTGCCAGAAAATATTGAATTTTTTAAAGGTAAATTTAAAGCGTTATAGGGGTGTATGGTAGGTTATTTTTAATATATTTTTTCATATTTTAAATAATATTATACATTTTTTTACACATTTTTTCACCTACATCTATATTAAAAACACCTAAATAACATAATTCAAACTTTTCTCCCAAACACCCCAAAATTGTATGAGTTGCTTGGTTAATGAAAGCAAGTACTTATGTTAAGCAATATCAAGTGCAAAGTAGCAAGACCCTGACGTGTTTAAATGTTTTGAGAATGAGAGAGGGAATTGTGGAGGGAGAGAATGTAGTTGTAGTTGCGGGCCTTGCGGCTTCTCCATCCTCAATTAAAAAGACATTTTTTTTAAAAAAATTTTTGGTAAACTAGCATTGAAATAATATTAACTACGAATAAGTCTATTACAATAAAACTCGGTCTTATAAAAAACTAGCAAGTTCTCCACTATAGTCAGTGAGTTAACAAAATTAGCATGGTCAAAAAATTGGGTGACAAAAACTTAGCCAATGTATCAATACATTAATTTGCCAAATATGTGTTGGAATTATTTTATTGAGCAATTAAAGACATTTGTACAATTTTTTTTTTTTTTGAAAACAGACATTTGTACAAATTAAGTTGAGTTCTTTTAATTTTTTTTATATTTCTTTATCCATATCATTTTGCTTAGTCCAGAAATTAGTCCAGAAAAAGGGGCTTTAATCTAATCTTACAATTCACTCAAATAGTAGCTATCTTTAGCCCTAAAATTTTGTAACTTTTCTTCCATTGCAAGTGATTTAAGCCCTCTTTTACGAATCGGACTCTGGACTTTATGCTTCCACGCTACTGAATGATTATGTTTGCTCCTTTTCTTTTCAGGACTTCTTTAAGCAAGTTCTAATAAAAAAAAAAAAATTCCATTCATGAGTAAACTATAGAACTCAAGCGGTTTGGTACATAGAGAGGGCCTTGCTATAATAATATGATAATCCTCTATTATCGATGAGCATTGAACCTTGTACTTAATCGATTCTACTTTGTTGTAACATATAATTAGCTTGAGATAGACTTATGGTAATTCTCATCTGTTGCTCGATTTTCAAGTGGTATGACGTTTTATCTGGGAGGTTAAATTATTAATTATTATGACCAATCAATGGAGAATCCACAACCACCAGTATGGTAATTAATCAACGAAAATATCTTATACTTTTTGTAAGCTTCTTAAGTTTTCACAATAAAATATACTCTACTTAAGTTTAATGTCATGAAAAATTGTGTGTTTTTTTTTTGTCTGTCCACGTTTCTCTTAACTTGTTTTCCACAGAGATGAATAATGAAATGCAAAACACCCCATGTTCTAATAATGACAGCCCACTTCTCTGCTAGCAGCATTGTTGTATGTCTCACAGCCACAACCCCACTTTCACTAGAAAATTTTTGTCAAACTTGAAGATTTCTGTATGGACTTTCTGTGAATAATTCCGATTTTAAACTGAGGCAAACACCAGCTGTATGTAATGTATTTTTAGCTCTGCTTGCCTAATACATGCACAGCTTCTGATTATACTAAAAGACTATAAATACAGCAAAAAAAGAAAGACTAGCATTAAAATTTAAAAAAAGAAAAAAAGAAAAAAAGATTTAAACTAAGACTTAAAAGTGGTGAAAGCCTGGAAGGGCCGCAAAATGATGGGAAAGTGTATAAAACTGAAACAAGCCTCGCACGTCTTCATCTTTTTTTTTTTTTTCTTTTTTTAAGCTCTGGCAAATTGGCAATAGGGGGAATTGGAGCCAGAATTAATTTTCAGTAATTTTCAATTATACATCTCTGACAAAATAATACTATTTTTTGCTTTTAATAGGTTAATGTATATGATTGCTGCACTATTTAAATTTTGTAGTTCCCTTTTCAAGAATATCTTGTGGCGAAAGAAAAGGTGTTACTCACGAGGACAACAATTTTTGTTTTTACTTTATTCTATGGTCAGAGGCTTTGGACTTGAAGCATCTCTTTTTTTTTTTTTTTTTTTTTAAATTTAATCCACAAAATTGGTACTGTGAATTTACACATTTTGCAATTATTCCTTATATAGAGTGACAGTAATACCCCATGTTTTGTAAACACAAGCATCCAAAGAAGAAAACTTAAGGATAGATTAGTAAACTTGGGGGGTGTGTGGGTTTGATATTGGTAAAGAAAGGAGAATAGGGGTTTTGGGAAAAATTACACGTGATGTTTGAATGTTGGGAACATTGGAAAGAGGGGTAGTCGTGGCCAGATATGATGATGTCAGTAATAGCATGTGATGCTATCATGTGGCTCTCTCTCTCACAAATCAGAATTTGGTTCTTAATGGCTTTAGCTAGAGTCTTGTCAAAACCAAATAGCCATCGAAAGAATTTGACAAATTTCATTCACATTTACTAGCTAATTTAATTTGTTCCTACGTAAAACAGAGGATAAGTACAAAGAATATGTTTTATTTTATTTTTTTTTAGTAGTTGAGGTCAATTTGTTTTTTGGGTTTTTTTGTTTTTGTTTTTGTTTTTTGGGTTGTAGTAGTTGAGAATTGGGATCAATATAGTGAGATATGAGAGCATTCACATTTAGGGATGTTTGGTAAAATAGTTTGAGATGTGAATTTTGTAGTTTTTTGAAATACGTGTGGGTAAAAAATTGTGCAAAAATGTTTGTAATGTTATTTAAAATGTAAAAATGTGAATTTGAAATGGTATAACAAACAGGCCCTTGATATTTTCAGACTATTTTATTTTATCATTTCAAAAATTATTTTATTTATTGTACTATATCATTTTACAATACATTCAACATCCCAACTTTTAATTTACAATACAACAAATTAAAATAATATAAATTATACAATAAAATAATAAACAAATTATTTATCTATTTCTCATTTGTCCATTCCTCTCCCTCACTTTCTCAACAACCAAATAAACAATCACCACCACGCTGCCACCACCATGCCCACCACTGCCCTCTGCCCATCAAAATCCCACCGGAACAAAAAACCCAAAAAACAAAACCCACCAAGTACCCACTAAAAACCCAAAAAAGCCATAGCAACCCAACCAACCAATCCAAACACCAATTGATGAGAATCAACAAGCATTCAAGGATCCATTGCATGTTTTAGTTGGGCCTATTACAAGAGCAAGATCCAAGAAGCACTTATGGGCTGATTCAAGAGATTTGGGCTGATTCTAACGCAGGATATTCCAAGCTTGGTCCAAAGGAAGATGAAAGTGTAGTAAATTTAATTCAAGCTATTTAGGGCTGATCTGACTTAATTGGGAGTGATTTATGGCATGAATTAATGGCTGATTGACTTTCCAGCTCTGTATCAGTTAAGGCAGATTTTTTCCTATTTTGGATCTGCTAATTTCAGACCAAATCAACTTTTGTTTAGGGTTTTATTATTTAGTACGTTTTTTAGGTATTTTCCTTGTTTTTAGGTGCATTTAATGCTTATTAGGTCAAACTTGATTCCTGATATGGTAAGATATCAATTAGGAGTTATTTTAGAATATATTTTCTTGTCTGTCAAGTTTTATGGAGCCCTTAAATAGGCTCTGAAGTCTGTAAACGTTTTTTAGAATATTATTGAATAAAATTCAGAAAAGGTGAGGCTTTGCTCTCTTTTGGTTCTTCAAGAACTGTGAACTTATCAGGGATTATTCCTTGTGGCGTTCAAACTTTATACTTTCGGTTCGTGATTCTTTATAATCATTGGGTCAATGTCAATTTATACCTTTGGTTCGCGTTTCGATTATAAACGTTGGGTCAGGGTTTCTATCAAAAATCTGAATTTTAGCTTTCTTGGGCAAGTATTCCAATATTTTTGTTGGGTCTCAAAGCGTGTCGATTGAGGTTCGCATCATTTGGTATTAAATATTCCAATATTTTTGTTGGGTCTCAAAGCGTGTCGATTGAGGTTTGCATCACCAATCATAGCCACAGTGAGAATCAAAGGACAGACAAACCCACCAAAAGCCGACTAGGGCTATCCATCAACTCGTTGACCCGATCCAACTGCCCGACCTGAAGACCCACAGGCAGATCCAAATCCTCAGACGGGTCGAGTGTGGGTCTTATAAGTTTAAAATTCGGTTTTACAGGTCGGTTTCGGGTCTCTTGAATTCTAACCCGTCTAAACCGACCCGACTGCTCATAATTTTAAAAAGAATCTTTGACCTAGGTTACCTTCTATCTTTTGCCTTCAGCCACAACACGCCTCAGCAGTCAGCCCTCAACAACTTTCCCAAAAACAAAAAACACACCTCAAACATTTTAGTTTCCAAAAAGCTCTCTCTCTCTGATCTCTCACTCACTGATCTCTCTCTAAAATCCTTATCCCTAGCCTTCTTGCTGCCGCTATCTCCTGTCGCTGAGTTGGGTTCTATTTCTACCCCTAACCCTAGCCTCCATATCGTTGCTGTCGTCAAGTTGGGCCTCCTGCCGCTGTCGCTGACTCAAAAATCAACTTGAAACTCCATATCTTGATGAATCCATCCTCTAATCTACTTGAAATCTCCTCTAATTTTTGTAGTCTATGGGTTAGTAAAAAAATATTATTATTTTTTTCTTAAAAAAAAATTGTATTGAGAACTGAATATTCGGTTGGCCGCGAGTTCGTTTTTCAATCTCCCGATTCTATTGATTTGGGTACGGGTTAGATCCAAACTCAATTCGACCCAGCCCATGGACAACCCTAACGCCGGCCACCAAACCCAGAAACTGGCCACCATGTAACCACTACTAAACCCACCAAACACCGGTCTCTATGCCGATCTCCACGCCGGTCTCCACGTTGGTCTCCATGCCGATCTCCACCACATTGACCTCCATGCCATAACGTCAATCTCAATCGCACTACCAGCCTAACCACCATGCCGATCTCAAAGAAACTGATTGGAATGTGACTATTGGAATAGAGAGAGGAGCCAAAAAAACCAAAAGAAACCAAACGCCGGTCTCTAATGTCGATCTCCACGCCGATGTAGAAATCCATCCCCCATGATAGCAACCACCCCCCCCCCCCCCATGGCAACAAATAGAGAAGAAGGAGACAAAGATAAAATAGAGAAGAGAGAGGATGAGTAAAGAGAGAGGGAGACAAGTGAGTCAGAGAGAAAGAAAGACTGCGTAAAAAAGAATATTTTATTTTTACAATTGTGCTACAATATGGTCACAAATTTGTGATGCTACTATAGCACTATTGTAAATTTTTTTAGGATACAAGACTGGGTAACAGAGTGTTTTTGTATTTTGATGGTAAAATATATCAACATATGACATTTAAGAGACCAGATGTAAATGCTCTGAGTCTTAACCTTTTGCATCCTATTTTGAATGATCCTCATGTCAAAGGTCCTAGTTTTACCAAGTTGGAATTATATGAAAGGATGACCTTTAAAATTTGTCAAATTCATCGGTTTTAAGAAAATAATAAAAAGTAATATAGCACACTCCTTTGTGAATGAGTAGGATTGTGTTTGAATACTAATTTGGTTTACTTGCATTTTAAATGGTTCACAGATGTACTACAAGAAATAAGATTACAAATTTGTAGATAAAACCCTACTCTCCTTAATGAATGAGTAGGATCGTGTTTAAATACTAATTTGGCTTACTTACATTTTTAGTGCAAATTAGGTGTAAATGGTACACGAATATCCTATAGGAAATAACATTACAAATTTGTAGATAAAACCCTACTCTCCTTAATGAATGAGTAGGATCGTGTTTAAATACTAATTTGGTTTACTTGCATTTTTAATGCAGGTTAGGTGTAAATGGTTCACAGATGTCTTACAAGAAATATTACATTTACAAATTTGTAGGAATAACAATGGACTACAGAAAAGACTAATTTACTTGTGAGTAGGATCCAAATGGATATTAAGAAGGGATGGTTTTTTTTTTTCCCTTCTTTTTGCCTCTTCCATCTGTACCAAAAAGTACAATGTTTGGACTTTGAAGTTTTAAAATATATAGAAGTGGTAAAGATGGGGAGCATAGGACTGAGGTGGAAGAAGAACATGTAGCCAACCACTGCCATTGTGTTGTACACTTGTACTTTATCAGTAAAAAGTACATAAGCTTTAAGCTAGAAAAATTGTTGTTACACTCACAATAGTGTCTTCTATATACATACATATATATATATATATATATATATATATATATTTTTTTAGATATCCATAATAAGATGTGAATAGTAATAGTGTGTACAAAAGATATATATACTAGTAAGCATGGACACACTCCAGATTTTAAGCTAGCAGGGGTTAGAGTATAAAGAAAAAAAAAAAACTCCAAATAAACATCTATATAATATTAAAAGATTATAAATACACAAAATCGTTTTTCTAAATACATTAAGATGCAATCATTTACCATCAAAGGCAAAAACAAAAACAAAATAATATTTTTTTAATACTAAGCTGGCTAGATTTTTTTTTTTTTTGTTGAAGTTAAGAGTATCGTAGTGATATTGCTAAAAATTTTAGCTATTAGCATCTTAAAAAACTACTTTATCTATTTTACCACCTTACCTTACAATACACCCAATATCAAATATTCTATTTTTTTTATCATTTCATTTAAAATAATATAAACAACTCATTAAAATAATAAAGGAAGAGAAATAATTTGAGTTTTTTTTTTAATTGAAGGAATAGATAGAATCTTAATACAATATTGTATTTTATTTTTAACAATTTACTACAGTCAATTGGTATTTATACCAGTTTACTGTAATTAGCTTTAGCTTCTCCTATAACCCATGATTTTTTGGTTCTTTGGTTGTAAAATAGTTTTTGTTTTTGTTTTTGTGTGGCTATAATACAATCATCATTGTGAATTTTTTTAATTAAGTTTTTGGGTTGGATAGTTGCTATTTGAGTGAAGTTAAATAGACTTATTAAGAAAAAAGAGGGCCTAAGGTTTTGGAAGGGAGTCCAACTACAAAAATAAGATATATAATAACTATAAAAAAATTTTGGACCTAGGGGGACCAGAGCCCCCACCTAGGTCCGTCCTTGCTAGTAAGTATGGTAATCACTACTCAAAAAAATATTGAATAAATTACTCGTGGTGATCTTTAAATAAGTAAATATCTTGAATTCTTGACTGCATCCATACCAATTGATCAATCTAAGTTGTCATTGAAAAACTATCAACTACTATATTAATCTGTTAGTCATATATCAAATATGAATTGAAAGAATGATATCCTCTGACGTAATACAAATAGTGATAGAGAAGAGAAGTAAGGGTTGAACTTCAAATACATGACAAAAAAATACTATTACTATTGAGCTATCACTTAAATTCTAACACTTTAGTCATTAGACCAGGGAAGAGAAATGTTCATGAAAAATAATGCGCTAAACTTTACTAATGGTGACTCTTACCTCCAAATATTGGTTCAAGAATGTGCTAAACTTACTAATAGACATAGGCAAACAAAATAGTTTAATTTCTTGGATTTTGTTGGAGTGATTATCATGTGGATATATAGCAAGACCTAACTCTTTTGTTTCTGTGGGAAGAATAATGGAATGAACATTTTCTTATCAATATGGAGTCGGTGAATTTACTTATGTTTCGTTCATTTGTCCTTTAGGAAAAAGCAAATTTACCCTAAACAAAAGAATTATTTTTTGCTACCAAATGAAAAAGGGACACCAAAGATTCTATTTTAATAAGTAGTATAGATAAACAAACAAAGAGATAAAAGAATAAATTGGTCACTTATTGTTAATAAACCAAAAAAATACTCATCACAAAGGCCTTATAAGTTTTTACTCTTTTAGCAGGAAGGAGGGAAGGCACGTTGGGTTAGCCCATAGTTTCTTAAAACAGCCTGGTTCTTCAATCTTAATGTCATGACTAGAGAGGCCCACTTAACTCAAGTTTGTTGAATTAAACTTTGGAGGGATGGGGCCTGGGTATGGGAAAGGATTACCTCTAAATTGATTTGGAAAAAACTTCCTCCAACCCACAACTTGGAGGTTAAAAGACTATTTATAAGTACTTTTTAGTTATATATAGTTTTTTAATGAGTTATATGACTTGATAAAATAAAATTTATGAATAATTTTATAAATCGTCACGTTTGAAGAAAATTTTTTCAAACTAGTTTGGATAAAAAACTTGTAAAAAAAATTTATGGTAACAATACTAGCTATGATGACATAAAAAATATATATGTTCTTATAATGGATGGATTAATAATAAAAAAGTATATAAATTGAATAATTTTTTTTCAATAATATATTAAAATTGAACAATAAAATAGATTTAAAAAATAAAATAAAATAAGAAAATTTCTTGACAAGCACATGTGAGAGGAGGGAAGACTCCTCCCATAGAGGTGAAAATTTTCTCAATCCAGATCCAATAATTATTCATAGTAAGAAATGATTTTAATAATACATAATACAAGAAATGCACTTGTTTAGAGTGTTTAGAACAGTTAATATTTACATTACAGGTCCCCAAGTCAAATTGACTTCCATGGGTTTAATATTTAATAGCCCCACCATATTAATATAGTAAGGAATTTCTAATAGTACATTACAATCATCTGGGATCATTTAAAATAAATTCTACTGCTATTACCACAACTAGACATACAAAATTGATCTGGATACCTTTTCTAGAGCAACCGAATCCACTTTTTTAAAAGATTCGGCCTATTTTAGACAAAAAAACCTACTTTTTTTTTATTTTACATCATCATTTTTACAAAACACCCACATCAGTCTATCTATTATATACTATATTTTATATAAATAATATTTTTATATTCTTTTTTTACAAAACACCCATATCAATCCATCTTTCTTTAATACTAAAATAATGTAACACTTGTGTATTTATGTATAATTTTACACCCACTGATATAAGTGTTTTTTTGGTCAAAATATGTAAATTAAGCACTTTTTGTATTTTGCAAGACTTTACAACCACTGATGCGGTAGCTAAGGGTTACAAGCAAGATATCAAAAATCATTTCCTTTTCAATAAAGAGGACCCTTTCTTCTCTCTTGGCAGAGTTTGTACTGTCTGCTTCACTACACTAGGGACAAAACCAGTCATCCTCTGGGACCTCTTGAAGTGGAGGATTACAACAATCTACGTGGGTACCAACCCCACAACCAACAGAACCACTTTCATTACCACAAATCAACGTGATCTCCCCTCTATCATGAGAGCCACAAACTGTGCAGGCTATATAATTACTACCATTATCATTGGTGTGGAGTCTGTGGACTCCTTGACAATCTCTTCTGCCTTGCTCTGCAGGTAAGCAAATGACTTCTCTGCCCAAGCATGAGTGTTGTATAGAACATGTTTGTCAAGGGAGTACCCAGGCTTGCAAACATACTTGACTATGTAATCAGCTAGAGCACAGGGTATCTCATGTTTCATAAACTCCTGGACCCACAAATCAACATGTGGCATGCCGGGGCTGATAATGGCAAAGTCAACTCGATCATTAAGAAATCGGGTATAAGGAGGAGAAGTTGCCAATATAGTCCTATCTCCAGCCTTCACAGCACGCTTAAGAGTATCCTGTTTGATCACACAAAATGAGATGTATTAAATAGAGTCTACAAACTGTAGTGCCCACTAATTAAGTTTGTACAAGATACATATCCTTCGTAGAATATATGGGAAAATTTGCAAGCAAAAATTGTAAAATGAGATTTTAACATACCAAAGTTGGTGCTATGCATTATTCATATATGATAATGCGCATTCCATAAAATGCACCATGACCTGTTTTCTCCCTCAAGTGCCGCCACTTCCTTGGAGCCTCCAAATTGATGGCACCATCTTCATTTAGGCCATTTTTGTACCATTTGTAAGATTCCTCAGCCAAAAATCTCCCTGCCTGACTACAAGCAGTTAAATAATCGGTCTTAAGAATCCACCTGCATTCAAGATTGAATCATTTAGAACATTTGAACATCTATTCAAGATAACAAATCCTATGTAGCATATAGCAAGTTTCGCCGAACTTCTCACAAGAATGGGCAAAGTTTTACCCAGTGTCCCCCAGATCAACTGGAGAATAAACCTTGATGTAAAAATACTATTTTTCTTGGCAAATAAAACACCAGTTGGAATTCAATCAAATAAGTTGCCATTGTTATGCAAAGTTCTGAACTTATTTACATACCTTCCAGATGCAACTGCAGCAAAGACTTCTCTGTCCTGCGAATTGGATCTGGGGTTATGAAGTGTGTAGCCTGGTATGACCATTGATGAGAATCTCGGCAAAGATTTCCTTTCAAACGTCTAATAACTTGTTGAAACTCCTTTCTCTGTAGTCAAGGTCCACTCAATATAAACCATGCAGGTTCAGTTTCACTCTGTTTGGTATATCTCTTGCTGATGTTGAAGAATTTGGACACACCTTCCCTGCCTTTTGATTGACCTTCCTTGGTGTCATATTAGAATTAACAGATGGTTTCCCAACACACTCTTTGCCCTGACTTATATTTTGAACTGGCTTGTTCTCCTTCTTCGCTTCAACAGAGTTCTCTGACTTATTTGCGGGAATGGAGCAGCTCTTAGTTTTGGCAGAAGGAAGCAACAATCTTTCCTCCTTTACCGTCCCAGTCCCCTCACTGTTCTCAGTCAGTCTCTTCACCATCCTTACCTTTCTGAGATTTCATTATATCCATATTCACCTTGGTTCTACCTATAGGGCGCTTTTTCCCTTTATTCATCTTCCCTTTCACACCATCTCCATCTAAGGTTGATTCAATATGTTCAAACTTCTTGTCACAAACTGCTTTTTCTGGTTCACTTCCCTTGGTGCCTTCCTCTAAAGCCATCACATCATCATGCACATTATTCTTGCAGTTATTTGTTATATGCTGTGTCTTGTCTGAATTCTCTTCCACGATTGTATCTTCTTTATCTGTCAATGTAACCAGCCCAGACTTCTCTTCATTAAGTGGCTTCTCCAACTCAAGTTCAAGCCTGTCCTCTGGAGCCTCAGTTTCATCATCCATCATTTCATTTTTATTCTCTCTATCATCCCCAGACTTCAGGGCATCTCTCATCTCCACCTCCTTCACTGGTTCAACGTTATCAGTTGGAGGAGATATCTCAAGCAGCATAGAAACAGAAGACTTCTCATGATCTGCTGTCTCTTGCACTCCAACAGAATGAACCACAGCATCATTTTGGGAGGTCGCTTTATTTTTTTGTATATTATTAGTAGTTGACTTATATCTTGAACCCAGAGTCTTTCTGGCAGCCATCTTCTTCCTAATTGGTTTTGCAAACAAGTCATTTCCTCCTTCAAGCATGCTCAAATTGCCAGGCTTGTCAGATTTCAGTCTCCAATTTTTTGTTACTGGGAGAAGACTCCACATTTTGCTTCTCATTCTCTTGCTTCCCTTTCTCTCCAACTATAGATTCCCCCATATCAAAATCTACAATGTCAGGCCTGGTGTATGAGGCAGACTTTCTTAAGCTCTGCAAAGATGATTGAGGTGTCTTCTCATCAACAAAGTCATCTTGCCCAGTCTTTGTGGTCACAATTTAGGAGAAAGGCATATCACATGTTAATGACTTCTCACTAGGAATTGAGGTTTTGGTTGTTAATATCTTAGCGAATGAGTTCGGTGCAGCATTCAGATTAGCAGCCTCATCCTTAGAGAGGTCATTATTTCCAAGTGGAAAATGGCAGTTAGTTCCACTGGCACCATCAATCAGAGAGTGGTTAGTTCCAATACCTGAATTCTATCACCCACCACTAGGCTCCTTGTGATGCATGGTTTCACATTAAGACTCACTTTTGGTGATTTAAAGCCAGCACAAGAAACATCTGCCGTCCTCTTTTGAGGGAAAAAACCACTTTACTCTCCTCTATTGACTATAATAGTTTCTTCCATAGATGTTTACCAGAGCCAAATCTGTCTGTCACTTGTTCCATCTTTAAGGAAAAGTTGTCAAAATCATCATTGACTTTACCCGGGGCTCTTTAAAATGATCACTTAAATTTCTTAATACTTCTCCACAGTACATTGGAATTAAGGATCTCCTTAAGTGACTTAAAGGACTAAACTTGCCATCACGCTGAGTTGGCCTTTTGGCACTTCCAGGAGTAGAATTCGAGTCATTTCCCACCTTTGAATGATCTGGAGTTCCATCAAGTGGGTCAGGCAGCTCATCAGAACTAGTGTTCTGACGGCGAAGTGCTTTAAGAACATCAAAATTATCAAAGCTTGAAGCTTGACCAGGTGATTTCTCTATTGTATTATCAACATTCAATGGACCCTTTGGTGCAATCGAAAGTTCACCGACTGATTCGGGCGGCAATTTACATGTTGTTGATACCCCAATTTTTGAATTATGAGGAGTCTTATTCATGTCTTTCCCCCCAGAGTGCCTCACAACAGTGTCTTCAGCCTCTTCTTCGGACTCCTTAGCCTCTGCTTCCAATATCTCCAACTCATAGCCACTGTTCAGAAAGAATGCGTTCAGTAGATAAATTGCTGTGGTATTCATACTTCAATATACTCATATAGGCAAGGAGCTCAAGAAATGGAAAATAAAAAAAGCAAAACAAACAAACAAGCAAAAAAAAAAACCATCAGGAACAACGCAAATTTCAGTGTATTAAAATATCTAAAAATAACATTAAACACATTGATATATGTTGCATTGCAGCAACCAACCAAGATGCTTAAAACTATGCTTATGCTGCTTAATTAAGAATATACTGACCCATCCACACAAACAACTTCTGCTGAAATCAAGGGTCAACGGGTTCTCACAGCAAGTGTGTCGAGGTGAAATCTCCTTCTAAACCCAAGACATTATGGCATTGGAATGTAGAGGCCAAAAACCACCCTTTTGCAATATATCAATATTTGTGAAATATTTAGCAATCTACCACCTTTTTTAAATTCGAGTTTGTGAAATTCGAGTTTGCCGTGTAACTCAAGTTTCATAAATTTGAGTTCTTTGAAAAAATAGCCTTCAAAATTGCCAAAATTTTTTGATGGTACTCAAGTTCCAAAAATTTTCAAAATTTTTCCATGGTACTCGAGTTCATAGAACTTGAGTACCCAAAAAGTGGTAGATCCCTACATATTTCCGAAACAATGGTAGATTGATATATATTTCAATAAACAGTGCTATTGTGCCATTTTGGCTGGAATGCAGATGTAGTTTGGGTCAACAAGCAGAATGTATAATTTCCTTCCTTTCTCCTCTTCTTTCTTGAATTATGGTAGAAGACCAAAATAGGATCCAGAAATGTTTCTTAATAGATCAATTGTGTATCATTCAGGTCATGCAATGATGGGGTTCAAGGCTCCAATAAGTTCAAATTGATCATAAATTTCATTCTTCAAGGGCTGTTATTGATCCCAAATTTTTTTTTTTTTCAATATATGAACACAATAATTTAAAAGAATAGCTTGTAAGTTGTAACTCGTGTGATGCACTAGATTTTTATTTATATCAATTTTGGTTTTAAGTATATGTATTCTCAATCTAACAAATATACATAAATTAATAATATGGTTTATGTATAATTTTTAGATACCAACTTGGAGTAAATAATTTGTAACAAAAACCTTATTTGAATAAAATAAAATATATTAAGAACAATTTTCCTCTAAACCAATTTGGAAGAAAGTTCCTCCAACACATTACGTGACAACTCAAAAGGCTATCCACATGTACATTACATGACCTACTTAATAGTCATGTGACTTTTTTGCATGATTTTTTGGATCATGTGATTTTGTAGATGGTCCTCTAAATTTTTAAGTAATTAATTGGAGGAAAAGTGCACGTGTATAGTCTTTTGAGTCGCCAAGCAGTGGACTGGAGAAACTTTTATCCAAACTGATTCATGGGGAATCATGTCACCGGGTAAATACTTGTTACCTAAAAATAAGGGAGAACATTGATTTATTTTTTAAGTTTAAGAGGAGATTATAACTACACCCTAGATAAGGAAGGGAAGTTCAATATGCTTATTAATTAATGAAACATTAATAATAACAATATTTAACGTATATAACTATAACATTAGTAGGGGCGTCCGGCATCCCTACTAACAACGCATTGCATTAAAAAATTTGGGACTTAAACTTGGTTGTTGTTATTGAATTGATAGTTTTCTAATAAAACAGTAAAGGAAAAATGACATGTAGCGAAAGTATAAGCCTTATAACAGTCATGTGGCATACTTTTGACGTTTTTTTTGGGGGGGGGGGGGGTTTAGATCTGAACTTTCTCTAAATTGCAGCTTTAGAAGTTTGATTTCTTTTCATTGTAGTTAAAAAAACAGTCCTAACAAAGGGAATAAACTACTTCTTTCCAATAAATCAGGACGAACACTGCTTGATTTTTGAAGTTTAAATGGCATTGCAACTGCATCATAGTTAGAAGAAGTGCAATTTGCCCATTAATTAATGCAATATTGATAACAGTTAATGTATTTAAGTAGAACACGAATATCAATTGAATTTTTAGAAAACATAATAGGTAGATAGCGGGAAAGGGGGAGTTCAAAGGTGGGGGGTTTGAACCATAGACATGAGGCACTACGAAGGATGCCATTACTACTAGGCTATCACTTGAATAGATGAACCCAAAAAAGAAAAAAAAAAAATGACACGTGGTGAAAGTCTAGGCCTTAACATCACTATATGACATACTTAATAAATTTCTAGGGTATTTAGAATTGAACTTTCTCTAAGTTTCAGCTTTTATAGTATCATATAAGATATCATAAAGAAGGAACAAATATACCTGTGCATGCATGCATAGTATGTAATTAGCTTCTCATCATCAATCATATAAAAATAAATAAATAACCCCACACCCCCCCCCCCAAAAAAACTCTTTTGATGCATGCCATAGAAGTAGCACATTCAAACCCACACAATGTCAGATTCATATGCCTCACCTCTTGTTATAGTTAAGTTCCGGCAGAAGCTTCCAACCCTTAAGCTGCAGAAAAATAACAGGCAAATCAGATAAAAGAAAACCTCAATTCATACAAAAAAGACAGAGAATCTCATTTTTCAAAGATTCTGAAACAGATAATTTTGTTCATCCTATAGGCTTCAAAATTTCAAAACATAAAAGAATGATAGAACCTCAACATACCAATCTTCCAACCATTGATGACTGACAAGTTTTATCGTATGGATTTTTTTGGCAAGTTCATACTTCTCACCTACATAAAATAATAGACTCCATTAAAATTTAGTTCTACTGAACTACTCATAGTCCACAAAATTCAGATGTAAAGTGTTCAAGAAACCTTAAACCAGATATACCAATAACTCAAACTAAATAATTCACAAACAACCTTCAATTTAATATTATAAATTGATTGTGGCAAAACTTCCCAAAATTAATTTTCTCCAAGTGTCTCTCATGTCATTCAACTAACAAAAACTGCCCATCAATAGA
>NC_134022.1:18580672-18590672 GCF_040712315.1 Castanea sativa
TGTCCTCCAACTCCACGTAGTGCTGCAACTCCACCACGTTGGCAATGTCCCGATTCAGCCCATTCAGAAACCTTGCCATGGTAGCTTCTCTATCCTCCTCTACATTTTCCCGAATCATGGCAATCTCCATCTCCTTGTGGTAGTCATCCATGCTCCTATAGCCTTGAGTAAGTCTCTGTAATTTCTGATACAAGTCCCTATAGTAGTGACTAGGAACAAACCGCCTTTTCAGTTCTGCAATGAACTAACAAACTTGATCAAGAAATTCAACTTGTAGTGTTAAAACAAATACCAATGGCAAGAAAATATGAAAGAAACACTAAATCAAGGGAAGAAATTCCAAAACAAAGGAAGAAGACAAAAGAAAACAATATTTTGGTCTGAGAGAACTGAAACTAAAAACAAATTTTTTTTTTTTTTTGGGGAACTGGGTGAACGATTTTAACTTAGTGCACTTCAACAAAAGTAAAAAAATAAGAACGATGAATGAAGAACACAACAGAAACAGGATAAGATGATAACAGGAAACAAAAGATAAAGGGATAGAAAACTGATTTTAGAACCTGTGCTCTGATACCAAATGATGCGAACCTCAATCGACACGCTTTGAGACCCAACAAAAATATTGGAATATTTAACCCAGGAAAGCTAAAAATCAGATTTATGATAGAAACCCTGACCCAACGTTTATAAGAGAAACGCGAACCAAAGGTATAAGTTGACCTTGACCCAATGATTATAAAGAATCATGAACCAAAGGTATAAAGTTGATAAGTTCACAGTTCTTGAAGAACCAAAAGAGAGCAAAGCCTCACCTTTTCTGAATTTTATTCAATAATAATCTAAAAAACGTTTACAGACTTCAGAGCCTATTTAAAGACTCCACAAAACTTGACAGACAAGAAAATATATTCTGAAATAACTCCTAATTGATACCTTACCATATCAGGAATCAAGTTTGACCTAAAAAGCATTAAATGCACCTAAAAACAAGGAAAATACCTAAAAAACGTACTAAATAATAAAACCCTAAATAAAAGCTGATTTGGTCTGAAATTAGCAGATCCAAAATAGGAAAAAATCTGCCTTAACTGATACAGAGCTGGAAAGTCAATCAGCCATTAATTCATGTCATAAATCACTCCTAATTAAGTCAGATCAGCCCTAAATAGCTTGAATTAAATTTACTACACTTTCATCTTCCTTTGGGCCAAGCTTGGAACATCATGCGTTAGAATCAGCCCAAATCTCTTGAATCAGCCCATTAAGTGCTTCTTGGATCTTCTTGGATCTTCTTGGATCTTGCTCTTGTAATAGGCCCAACTGGAACATGCAATGGATCCTTGAATGCTTGTTGATTCTCATCATTGAGAGTTCAAAAAAAGATGATGAGAAAGAAAGTGAAAGAATAAAAGAGAGTGAACAGAAAAAAGAAAGTGAAAACATAAAAAAGAATGAAAAGACAGTTGAGGGTGGAAAAAATGAGAGACAAACAAAAAAATAAGGGAGTTTTTATGCTAAGGCGAGTGATGTCAAGAGTGTTTTTTATACAAAACAGCCTATATTTGTACTCTTAGTGACCTTCAACCCCACTACTAAGCCCATCCAAACCAGGAGAGGAGTTCTATCTTTATCTAGCAGTGTCTCCCCATGCAGTAAGCTCAACCTTGATTAAGGAAGAGCGGAAGATACAGAAGCCCGTCTACTACACTATCAAGGCCTTAAGAGGAGCTGAAGGACGGTATCTACCAATGGAGAAGTTCTACTATTTATACGCAATTGATAGAAACCCTGACCCAACGTTTATAATCGAAACGTGAACCAAAGGTATAAGTTGACCTTGACCCAATGATTATAAAGAATCACGAACCAAAGGTATAAAGTTTGAACGCCACAAGGAAGAATCCTTGATAAGTTCACAGTTCTTGAAGAACCAAAAGAGAGCAAAGCCTCACATTTTCTGAATTTTATTCAATAATATTCTATATAAAACATTTACAAGCATAAGGCCTATTTAATGTTAAATATTCCAATATTTTTGTTGGGTCTCAAAGCGTGTCGATTGAGGTTCGCATCATTTGGTATCAAATATTCCAATATTCATGTTGGGTCTCAAAGCGTGTCGATTGAGGTTCGCATCATTTGGTATCAGAGCACAGGTTCTAAAATCAGTTTTCTATCCTTTTATCTTTTATTTCCTGTTATCATCCAAAAAAAAAAAAGTGAAAAAAAAAAGAACAAAACTTAAAAAAAAAAAAAGATGGTAATTGTCGAGAACATTGTGGAAGATTCAATTGAGATTAATTATAAGGATGAGTCCACAACTCACAATCCTCTAGTCTCAATTGATTTGTTGAAGATGACTATTCAATTTGTTGATTTTCTTGGAGTAGAAAATTTTAATTTTATTATCAACCATTTGTTGATTGATGTTGCAAATAAATTGAAAGTAGATGAGAAGAAATTTTCTGCTACACTTTATGAAGGATTCAAGTTTCATAACAGGATCAAGTCATTAAAGCATTCGAAGTATTTGTTTATTTGGAGTGAAAGATTTCAGATTTCAAAGATAAACTCGAGGACGAGTTTGTTTTAAGTGGAGGGGTCTGATGAGGACACAATTTACTGTTTAATTATTGTAATTTATTATTTTTGGTATTTTTATGTAAAAACGTTATTTTAGGTTTAGGTGATTTAATTCCTTGTTTTTAGGTGCATTTAATGATTTTTAGGTGAAATTTGATTTCAGATATGGTAAGGTATCAATTAGGAGTTATTTTAGAATATATTTTCTTATCTGTCAAGTTTTATGGAGCCCTTAAATAGGCCTTATGCTTGTAAACGTTTTATATAGAATATTATTGAATAAAATTCAGAAAAGGTGAGGCTTTGCTCTCTTTTGGTTCTTCAAGAACTGTGAACTTATCAAGGATTCTTCCTTGTGGCGTTGAAACTTTATACCTTTGGTTCGTGATTCTTTATAATCATTGGGTCAAGGTCAACTTATACCTTTGGTTCACGTTTCGATTATAAACGTTGGGTCAGGGTTTCTATCATAAATCTGAATTTTAGCTTTCCTGGATCAAGTATTCCAATATTTTCGTTGGGTCTCAAAGCGTGTCGATTGAGGTTCGCATCATTTGGTGTTAAATATTCCAATATTTTTGTTGGGTCTCAAAGCGTGTCGATTGAGGTTCGCATCATTTGGTATCAAATATTCCAATATTCATGTTGGGTCTCAAAGCGTGTCGATTGAGGTTCGCATCAGCAATGAAGCTGGTTATAGGAAATGACGTGACCAACCAAAAGAAAACATGTGGCACTTTTCATAAAGGACTAAACGGCGTGATTGGTAAACCTCAGGATTGTGCCACTTGTCAACAATCAAATACGAAATTCAAAAATTCAAAAATTTGAAAATAATTTTTTTTTTGATTGATTGACAGACAACACAAGACACGGGGGCAACTGATAGGGATCAACACTAAGTGTTACTCGTCCCTGTGTCATCATCTAAAGCACAGCTTGAATTACATCAACTCATCCAATAGTACTTGCCATTGATGACTGAGTTATATAATGTAGAGAGTTCTCTATAGACGAGATGGACGACTAGTACATGGACAACCAGATTATACTTGGTGAGTTTTGTGGAAAATCCTCCATTATGTTCACATAATAGAGAATATGACACATTGCATGATACGTGGAAGGAATTCCATATACAACGCTCCATATAGCCCATTTTCTTTATCAACCACCAACATTACCCACAACAGTAGTGGATCCAATCAAGTAGACCCACATCTAACTCTTGATAAAAGGAGTAAATCCTATTCACTCAAGGTAAGTCTAGACCATTCACTATTTTCTTTCCTTGTATCCTAGAGAGAAAACTGACTTAACCATCGGAGGTTCTTTGGCCGGGTCACATCGGTCATCTTTGATAGTTTTTTTTTTCAAGATTCACAGCCAATACCGTAGCCCAAAGTATTTCAACCTACTGATTTTCGTGCTTCATCATATTTTATTTGAAAAAAAATAAAAAAAATAAATAATGATTATAAAGAAATGAATAATGAGTTTTTAATTCCTATGCCACATGGTCCATGCATACATCATAAATTGAGCTTCTGCTTCATATGTATCAAGGTATGTATCTTTGTTTGGAATTTCTATCGATGGTGAAGTGAAATCAAAATATGTGCACGACGCAATCTTCTTTTTAGAAATTCAATAGCGTACAAAATTACATAGAACAAAAAATATTTTTTTAATTATTTCTAAATAAAAATATTAATTGTGATGATATTTTTTTAATATAATTACTATAATTAACATGTAATCATGCAAAAATTGTCATTTTGAAATCTGAAGGATTTTTATTTGATATTATTTAGTTTTTCATCATACCTGCAAGGCTACATCTCCTAAACTATTGAACTTGTACAGTGTCTTTTATCAATTGATCCAATTTTATTACGAAGACTCTAGTCTTGATCGATATTTGGTATGTCTTTAGGGTTTTTGCTAGGTATTTCACTTCTTTGCAAATTTGCAACAACATTAGCATCCTAGTTTATTGAAGTATTCATCAAGAAGATTAATTTTACTTGGTAACAAATTTATTATAAAATAAATGTGCACAATTGAAGCAGATCGATACAAATTTACTATGTAAAATAAACGTATGACTATATTGATTACCTTCAATTGTTCATTGTTTATATAATCTATTCGCAAGAATAGTGTTTCATTGTCTTTTGTTGGTTCAATCTACAGATCTTGATAGTAATAAATTTAACAGTATGCATATTTGAAAGACAAATCAAGGTATTTTTGATGAGGTATTTTTGATGCAGATAGTGTTTTGATGAGTAAAAAAAAAAAAAAAAAAAAAACTTAGACAAGGTATTTTTGATGCAGATAGTGTTTCAATTATAATCAAATTATCTTCTCCTTATTTATGCGTATTCTCCTTTTTGTTTAGGCGTCTTAGGCTTTATCAATTTTTCTTTGTTGATCCTTTCATTTTAATTAGAAGTTTTTGTATTCATGCTTTATCTAATTAGTTTTGGAGATAGTATTTGACTCGGATTAGTATTTCAATTGTGATCAAATTCAAGTAGGATATAGTGATATACATAGGGCTTAATATTTTTTTTTTTTTGATTTTATCTATAAGGTATTTGATGCAAATAGTGTTTCAATTGTAATCAAATTATCTTCTCCTTTTTTATGCGTATTCTCCTCATTGTTTAGGTGTCTTAGGCTTTATCAAATTAGTATTTTTGATCCTTGTAATTCATTTTAATTAGAAGTTTTTGTATTCACGCTTTATCTAATTAGTTTTGAAGGTAGTATTTGACTTGGATTAGTATTTCAAATATGATCAAATTCAAGTAGGATACAGTGATATACATAGGGCTTAGTATTTATTTATTTTTTGATTTTATCTATAAATTTCCTGCAATTTGGGACAGCCAAATTTTTTTTAATTAAATTTTTTTTTTCAACTTGAAAGTGTACATGTTGCTGGTTTTTTTTTAATGAAGATTTTTTCATAAAAAATTAGATGAAGAATTTGGATTGTAATAAAATTAAGATAGAGTTTGGAATGTAATCAAATTATGAGTTTCATCAACTTAGAAATTATAAGAGAAGTTAAAATCATAAACGTGTACTATACTGCTTTTCTAGTTTTATTAAAAAATTATGATTTTTATCCACTTAGAAATTATAGGAGAAGAAAAATATATCTATTTAAAAAAAAAATCTACAAAAATTTCTACAATTTGGTGCCACCACTTGGTGCAACCACGGCTTCTAAAATTTAATAAATAATGATTTCATTGCTTTTAAAATAGATTTTAATAATTATAATTTCATTGCTTTTATAAAATTTAATAAATAATTATAATAACAATAACACATACATCTAGGCTTTATTATTATTATTATTATTATTATTTTTTTTTTTTTGGAATTTGATAAAACATTGCAACTGAGGTGGAAACTCTTTTTTAGTAAAATAAATGACAATATCCAGTCTTTCCCCCAGCAAGCAAAAACTCTCTCTCTCTATCTCTCTCTCTCTCTTTCTCTCTCTCTCTCCCTCTCATATTGCAAATCATGTAGCCAACCACACCCCCACAACCCTCCACCATAGTGAAACCCAAAATTGCAACCCAACACCATCGGAAAATCCACCACCACCACCAAAATCGTAACCCACCATCACCCAACCACCATCGCAAGCCTTCACAAAACCCAAATCAAATCAACAACCCATTACAAAACATAAACATAAAACCTAAATTCAAATAAAAAAACCTAATCACTAATTTTAGAAATTTACAGTGGAGCAAGGTGGCTATGGCCACGAACAAAACCACAAATATAAAGAAAACCAACCAAAACCCACATCCAAAACCACCCAATCACAGCTACCCACACTAGTGGCAGTTCTTAGAACTTTTTCATGAGTGGTCATTATGAATTTTAAATTATATAAAATCTAAGAAAAAGATAACTTCATATGTTGAACAAACAAAAACACACAAACACATGTTAATACATAAAGTCTTACAATTTTTTTCTACAAGTTTTCTTATTTTGAAGTTATTACATGATAATCTAATTATCAATGTTGCAAGCTACATATCTTTCAAAATTTTAGTTAAATAAGATTTTAATATTAATCTAAAACTTTTTGTTTGATAATTATCACATGGAAATAAACTTCCACTAACACAACAGTTAAGTATTCATATTAATCTATATTTGTAAATTGATAAGTCATATGTTACACATATAATAACATAATATGGAGTCATAATCCCAGGTGAAAATGGGTTCGCTACAAGTTACTGTAGTACAACTTAAAATAGAGGAAAATCTAAAAAGAAAAGTAGTATTAAAATTTAAAATACCAATACAAAATATGAGATATTGAGACACACAAATAAAACGATTATTTTTCTTTTTTTAGGCTAAATGATAATAACATTGAGAGGAAAACCACACAAACAAATAAACCAACCCTTTTACTTTTTTAAAACACAAGAACATAGATTAATTAATGAATTATTTTCATTACTTTCCAAACAAAATTTTAAATGGTTCTTCCATAATTGGTATTTTGAAAGCACAAAGAAGAAGGGGTGAAAAAAAGAACATTGATTTTTTATTCACCAAAAAATATTTGAAATTAGTATTATTATTTTAGAAAGAAAAATGAGTATTTGTTTTTTGAAAATCAGCATTTCATTTTGGGTTGAAAGTTGCGCGTGCAACGCTTGTAGGCATGTTGCTGAGGCGATTTTTTTTTTTTTTTTTCAATTTACGCTCCGTTTGTTTCTATATAAAATAGTTTTAGAAAAATATTTTTCAATTTTTCGGTGTTTGTTTTGCAATAAAATATTTGGTCAGAAATAAAATATTTTCAGTCAACCAAATCAACCTAAGCAAAATTTATGTAAAATATTTTACGCTTAAATTTTTAGTAAAACATTTTACATTTCCTCACTCCCTCATAGCCGATACTTATCATTCCCACGATTACTTTTGCACTTAAACTCTCCCTCTCATATTTCTCTCCAAAAAACCTAGCCACCCTCTCAAATTTCTCTCCAAAAAAACCAAGCCACCTCTGGTCCCCTTTTCAGCCAATCTCTGACTCCAAGGTCCAAGGCACCACCAGCCAGCTCCAGCTTCAGCTTTCACTTCCGCTGGTGCCGCCCATCGTCGGCAAAACCAGGTACTTTTTTGCCTTTTTAGATTAGATTTCTCCTTTTCTTTTCTTTTTTCTTCATCTCTAACCCTTCTCTTGTTTTTCTTAGGTTCGATTTCTACTCCTTGCTAAAAAAACACCTCAAAGTTTCAGGTTTTATTTTTGTTGAATCATAATTTTTACACATATTTGATTTCTTATCATTTTTCATATGGGTTTTTCGGTATTGATTTGGTCGTGTAATACTTATTAATTTTTTGATGATTTTGACATTGGTTGTTTGATATGAGTTAGGGTTTATGATTTTTAGATCTGGGTTTTTTTTGGGTGGTTTTATTTATGTGTGGCATTATGATATTTTGTGATGAAATTATTGTATACTAGTTTATGATATATGTTTGAAATCTAAGATTCCTTGTTAGAATTTGAAGTAGCAGATCTGATATAAATTGAATGTTTGATTCCCTTTAAGGCCATGTTTACACTTTGTTCCTTGGATTAAAGGCTGTTGTTTATATTTTATACCAACCAAAGCATTAGCTAAAATAATCCAAAATAGGTCATATCAATCATGTGGATCTGAGTTAATCAATTGTTTATCTTTTATACAACCATAATTAGTGGTTAATTAATTACTCCTTAGTTTAGGGCTACTTAACAATAAAGCAGCAAGGTCCGTCAAAGCATTTTTATACCTCAACTTGCTGAGTTATCAAGTTGGGAGAGTATTCTAATATATGTGTTTTAAGCTATACCAACTAATAACTACTCATCATGTAGTCAATCATTAAAAAAAAAAAGTAAAAAACTACAACCACTCACCATCCCTTATTTTACTTTACGTTATGCAAACAATTGTAACATGCAATCTGACTAAAAGAATACAAATGAATCTTCTTCATTGTGCTAACCTCTGCTTTTTTGGTTGTATGGTTAGCTTTTTCTATTTTGTTTTAGTTTTGTGTGGCTAAAGAAAAGTTAAAAAAACCCCATTATCTTGGTTTTGTTATGTAGATGGATAACCAAAAAATCTGAGCAGCAGTTCTTGCCACAGTTGGATCTATCCTTGTCGTGGGAGCTATAATATTAGAAGATATTAGGTCTAGGAGATTTATAATTAGGCAACCTTGTGTGAACAGGGACTATAAAAGAGAGGGTGATATTCGTCATTGAGGTGACGCACGTTGCAATTTTATGATAAGAATGAGACCTATAGCTAGGGCTGTCAACAGGTCAGTTTGGGTCGGGTTTGTGCCCAACCTGGAACTGACTTGCCGGAATCGGGTGGCAAAAAAATGCTCCCGCCACCGACCGCCGAAGTACTCGGATCGGGCGGATCAAACCATCAACGGGCGGCGGGCGGGTCGGTCGAAGTCGAAGACCCAGAAAACGGTGAAAATTCAGTGTGAAAACAGCGAAAATTCAGCGTTAAAATGGCAAAAATCCGACCAAAATCTTTGAAGTTTCTCTAGATCTGGCCTAATCTAGGCCATTTTCGGCAAGATCTCAGCTAGATTCGGCGAAATCTCACTGAGATCTTGAAGAAAATGGTCTAGATCTCAATGGATCTACCAAATATTGCCGGAAATCTTGTTGCTCGGTCGGATCGGTTTGATAGGATTCTGGAGAAGGGAAACCGACCTCCGACCTGCTAAACTTGGGTTTTTGAGGAACAAACACATTGTTGACTGCTGGGGAAGTCGGATCGGTCGGCCGTGGGTTGGGTTCTCCAGAGACCCGGCCACAGGTCGGGTTGGCCGGGTCTCTGAACAGCCCTACCTATAGCTTTCTATGACTTATGTAGAATTCTTGTTGAGAGAAACTTGGTACGTGAGACTATCTACATGCCTGTTATAGTAATGTTAGGTTTCGAGTTGTTGCTACCAGGTTCCATAGATCGGTTGAAACAACTCATCGATATTTTAAAATTCTCCTTAAAGCAGTTTTGCAATTATATAGGCATGTTGTTAGATTACTTGACAACTCTAAACCCCTAGAGATAAGGAACAGTAGAAGGTTTTATCCTTATTTTAAGGTAAACTTTTCAAATTTTGTTTGTTTTTTTTTATTTGTTAGGTGATTTTTGAAATGAACATTACTTAATATTGGTCATCATTAGGATTGTGTGGGATCAATTGATGGAACTCATGTCTCTACATTTGTTTCATTTGAAATCCAAGGAAGGTTTCGTGGTTGAAAGGGGGGGGGGGACAACACAAAATGTGCTAGCTGCAGTTATGTTTGACTTGAGATTCACTGATGAGGACA
>NC_134022.1:18598172-18603172 GCF_040712315.1 Castanea sativa
AAAAACGACATATTATTAGTATTTGATAAGAGTTATCATGATATCACTAATAATGAGAATAATTCTCAATCAATCATAGTGTTTATAATTTACTTGCTTCCAAGGAATTTTAAACATGGTATTGGGTTGTCGTTGCATATATTATTTTATGGTTTTGTTAAGGTTCCATATTGTATGCTTATATGCTAAATTGATAATGTCCAATTTACTTATTATATTCATGTTTATTGTTTTCAGATTTGAACATGACATCATTTAGCTCACTTGTTTCTATTCTTAATCAAAACAAACTGACTGGATCCAACTATGTTAATTGGAAAAGAAATTTGGACATTGTTTTAACTGCTGAAGAGCACAAGTATAAGCTTACTCAACCATGTCCTAGCTTTCCTTCATTAGATGCTCCTTCTGAGGAAAAACAACAATATGATCGTTGGCAGAAATCTAATGAAATGGCCAAGTGCTATATCCTGGCATTTATCTCAAATGTTCTACAACATCAAATGTAGGATGTAGAACTAGTTTCGGACATTATGCATAGTCTGAAGAAGGTGTTTGGTGAGCAAGGCCGTTCAACAAGGCAAGAAACCATGAGGCAAATTTATAATACCAAAATGGCTGAAGGTAGTTCAGTGAGAGAGCATTGTCTTACAATGATCTCTAATCTGAATACTTTAGAGGTTTTAGGTGCTAACATTGATGGAGAATCCCAAGTGGATATGATACTCCAGTTACTACCGGAATCATTCAAGGAATTCAGACTCAATTACAATATGAACAAAAAGATTTATTCTTTGTCTAAATTAATGAATGAGTTAATGGCGGCGGAAGGCATCCTTGGTACTTCTAGTGTTGAAGCCAATGTTGGTGAAGCTTTTACTTCTCAACCTAAGTCGAAAGGCAAGGGTAAGAAGAAGAAGAAGAAGGACTTCACTAAGCAAGAGGGTAAGCAAATTGGCTTAGGGGTTGCCGCTAATGGAAAGAAGCTCAAAGGAAAGCGTTTCCACTGTGGTGAGAAAGGGCATTGGAAGAGAAATTCTCCAAAGTTTAAGGCTGCCAAGAACAAGGGTATGAAAACTTCCTTTCTTCTTGAAATATGTTTGGTACAGAATCCCACGGATTCCTAGAGTGTGGATTCAGGTTGTACTGATCATATCTGCAGTTCTTTGCAGGGGTTTCAGGAGACCAGAAAGCTGAGTGAAGGGGAATTGTTTCTTACTTTGGCTGATGGGAGTAGAATTCCAGTTGAAGCTATTGGTGTTGTTAATTTGTGTTTTGAGTCTAGGGTTTTAATATTGCAAGACTGTCTGTTTGTATCTAATGTTCGTAGGAATTTGATTTTTGCAACTTATTTGGGTAAACATGGGTATTGTATTATCCTAAAAGACAATGTTGTAATAAAGAAGGATAAAATGTTTATCTATTCTGGAAATATTGTAGATGGTCTTTATATTTTAACTCTTGATAAGTATGAATTATACAATTCTGAATTAGATGATAACTCTCATGTAAAATCATTAAAGAGAAAGTTTCCTTCTAATGATGCATATATTTGGCACTTGCGTTTGGGTTATATTAATTCAAATAGGATTCAAAGACTGATCAAAGATGGACTCTTAAAGCCCATGAACTTTGATGAATTTTCAGTTTGTGAATCTTGTTTGGAAGGTAAAATGACCAAACGACCTTTTAATGCAAAAGGTAGAAGAGCCCAAGAGTTGCTTGAATTAGTTCATATAGATGTATGTGGTCCTATGTCAACCAAAGCAAAAGAAGGTTATGAGTATTTCATCACTTTCAGGTATGATTACTCAAGGTATGGTTATGTGTACCTAATGAGACAGAAGTCCAAAGCCTTTGAAAAGTTCAAAGAGTTTAGGGCTGAAGTTGAGAATCAATTAGGCAAACGCATAAAGGTCATTCGATCTGACCGAGGTGGCGAATACCTTCTTGGGGATTTCAAGGATTACCTAATTCAAAATGGGATTGTATCCCAATTAACTGCACCTGGAACTCCTCAACAAAATGGTGTAGCGGAGAGAAGGAATAGGACTCTTTTGGAAATGGTTAGGTCCATGATGAGTTATTCAACTTTGCCAATTTCTTTTTAGGGGTATGCCTTAGATACAACAATACATCTTTTGAATTTAGTTCCATCAAAATCTGTTCCCAAAACACCCATGGAATTGTGGAGTGGGCGTAAGCCTAGTATGAGGTATCTCCACATTTAGGGTTGTCCAGCACATGTGCTAAAGGGGAAGCCTGATAAGTTGGAACCAAAATCAGAAGTATGTTTGCTTATGGGTTATCCAAAAGAAACTAGGGGTTATTTATTCTATAGTCAAAATGATAACAAAGTTTTTGTTAGTACAAATGCTAGAGTTTTGGAAAATGACTATATGAATAATTTTACTCCTAGAAGTAGAGTTGTATTGGTTGAAATGAATGAATCTGTTAATCAACAACCGTTGGATAAAACTAGGGATGGTGTGGTTGTATTAGATACACCATAAGATACTACTCATGAGATGTCTAGTACACAAGAGCCTCGTCGTAGTGGGAGAATTGTTCGGCCTCCTGTGAGATTCATAGATTTGGGAGAAACTTGTGAAGCTATCTCAGAAGAGGCTGAATCGGATCTTTCCACTTATGATGAAGCAATAAATGATATAGATGCACATCATTAGGTCCAAGCTATGAAATCTGAATTGGATTCTATGTATTCCAATCATGTGTGGGATCTTGTAGAGGCGCCTAACGGCATTAAACCTATTGGTTGCAAATGGGTTTACAAGAGGAACAGAGGGATAGATGGAAAGGTTGAAACCTTTAAAGCAAGACTGGTGGCGAAAGGGTATACACAAAAAGAAGGCATTGACTATGATGAAACTTTTTCGCCAGTAGCCATGCCTAAATCTATCAGAATTCTCTTATCCTTTGCTGCTCATTATGATTATGGGATTTGGCAAATAGATGTCAAGACTGCATTTCTTAATGGCAATCTTGAAGAAGAAATCTACATGTTGCAACCGGAAGGTTTCATTGCAAAGAACCAAGAATATATGGTATGCAAGTTGAAAAGGTCCATTTATGGACTTTTAAGCATGCATCTAGGTCATGGAACATCAGATTTGATCAGGCAATCAAATCATTTGGTTTTGAACAAACTCTTGATGAACTATGTGTGTACAAGAGACATCAAGACAAAGTAGTGATGTTCCTAGTGCTTTATGTTGATGACATTCTACTCATTAGAAATGATGTTGAGTAATGTCATCGGTTAAAGTTTGGTTGTCAAGCCAATTTGATATGAAGGACTTGGGTGAAGCTAACTATATTCTAGGGATCAAGCTTTGGCGAGATCGCAAGAATAAGATGTTAGGTTTGTCACAAGTTGGATATATAGATAAGTGATGAGAATCAACAAGCATTCAAGGATCCATTGCATGTTACAGTTGGACCTATTACAAGAGCAAGATCCAAGAAGATCCAAGAAGCACTTAATGGGCTGATTCAAGAGATTTGGGATGATTCTAACGCAGGATATTTCAAGCTTGGCCCAAAGGAAGATGAAAGTGTAGTAAATTTAATTCAAGCTATTTAGGGCTGATCTGACTTAATTGGGAGTGATTTATGGCATGAATTAATGGCTGATTGACTTTCCAGCTCTGTATCAATTAAGGCAGATTTTTTCCTATTTTGGATCTGCTAATTTCAGACTAAATCAGCTTTTATTTAGGGTTTTATTATTTAGTACGTTTTTTAGGTATTTTCCTTATTTTTAGGTGCATTTAATGCTTTTTAGGTCAAACTTGATTCCTGATATGGTAAGGTATCAATTAGGAGTTATTTTAGAATATATTTTCTTGTCTGTCAAGTTTTGTGGAGTCCTTAAATAGGCATTGAAGTCTGTAAACGTTTTGAAGATTATTATTGAATAAAATTCAGAAAAGGTGAGGCTTTGCTTTCTTTTGGTTCTTCAAGAACTGTGAACTTATCAAGGATTCTTCCTTGTGGCGTTCAAACTTTATACCTTTGGTTCGTGATTCTTTATAATCATTCGGTCATGGTCAACTTATACCTTTGGTTTGCGTTTCGATTATAAACGTTGGGTCAGGGTTTCTATCAAATATCTGATTTTTAGCTTTCCTGGGTTAAATATTCCAATATTTTTGTTGGGTCTCAAAGCGTGTTGATTGAGGTTCGCATCATTTGGTATCAAAGTACAGGTTCTAAAATCATTTTTCTATCCCTTTAGTTTTTTTGTTTCCTGTTATCATCCTATCCTGTGTTCTTCATTCATCGTTCTTATTTTTTTGTTTTTGTTGAAGTGCACTAGGTTAAAATCGTGCACATAGTTCCCAAAAAAAAAAAAAAAAAACGTGAAAAAAAGACATCTGAAAGGAAATAGCAAAAAAAAAAAAAAAGAAAAAAAAATTTTGTAGTTTCAGTTCTCTCAGACCAAAATATTGTTTTCTTTTGTCTTCTTCCTTTGATTTGGTATTTCTGTCATATTTTCTTGCCATTGGTATTTGTTTTAACACTACAAGCTGAATTTCTTGATCAAGTTTATTAGTTCATTGCAGAACTGAAAAGGCGAAGCTACGAGTGGAAAAAGGCAAGAGAGTGTGAGACTAATATCGGGAAAAAGCCAATTGAACAGTGAAACACAAGTGGGAGTGACATAATTTGAGTGCAAACATGTGAGGGAGTGTTGTGAGGAATTATTTCTAACAATTCTTTGTTGTTTCGAAAGTATGTCTTTAAGGTGTGAAACATCAAATAGGGAAGGAGGGGAGGAGTCATCCATCATTTTGCAGGCTATGCAACAACAATTTGAATGCATGAACATGGTGTTTAATGAGATTTGGGATCGGATAGATAGGCAAGACACTGTTATTGATACTTTGCTTGAGGAGCGTCGTCAAAGAGGCCCTAATGCAAGAAGGCAAGAAAGGCGTTCTCACATGAATGATTCTGATGACTACCACGAGGATGAG
>NC_134022.1:18608172-18610672 GCF_040712315.1 Castanea sativa
TATTTTTGGTATTTTTATGTAAAAACGTTACTTTAGGTTTAGGTGATTTAATTTCTTGTTTTTAGGTGCATTTAATGTTTTTTAGGTCAAATTTGATTCCAGATATGGTAAGGTATCAATTAGGAGTTATTTTAGAATATATTTTCTTGTCTGTCAAGTTTTGTGGAGCCCTTAAATAGGCCTTATGCTTGTAAACGTTTTTCATAGAATATTATGGAATAAAAATCAGAAAAGGTGAGGCTTTGCTCTCTTTTGGTTCTTCAAGAACTGTGAACTTATCAAGGATTATTCCTTGTGGCGTTCAAACTTTATACCTTTGGATCGTGATTCTTTATAATCATTGGGTCAAGGTCAACTTATACCTTTGGTTCGCGTTTCAATTATAAACGTTGGGTCAGGGTTTCTATCAAAAATCTGAATTTTAGCTTTCTTGGGCAAGTATTCCAATATTTTTGTTGGGTCTCAAAGCATGTCGATTGAGGTTCGCATCATTTGGTATTAAATATTCCAATATTTTTGTTGGGTCTCAAAGCGTGTCGATTGAGGTTTGCATCTGATGAGAATCAACAAGCATTCAAGGATCCATTGCATGTTCCAGTTGGGCCTATTACAAGAGCAAGATCCAAGAAAATCCAAGAAGCACTTAATGGGCTGATTCAAGAGATTTGGGCTAATTCTAACGCAGGATGTTCCAAGCTTGGCCCAAAGGAAGACGAAAGTGTAGTAAATTTAATTCAAGCTATTTAGGGCTGATCTGACTTAATTGGGAGTGATTTATGGCATGAATTAATGGCTGATTGACTTTCCAGCTCTGTATCAGTTAAGGCAGATTTTTTCCTATTTTGGATCTGCTAATTTCAGACCAAATCAGCTTTTATTTAGGGTTTTATTATTTAGTACATTTTTTTAGGTATTTTCCTTGTTTTTAGGTGCATTTAATGCTTTTTAGGTCAAACTTGATTCCTGATATGGTAAGGTATCAATTAGGAGTTATTTCAGAATATATTTTCTTGTCTGTCAAGTTTTGTGGAGTCCTTAAATAGGCTCTGAAGTCTGTAAACTTTTTTTGAGATTATTATTGAATAAAATTCAGAAATGGTGATGATGAGAATCAACAAGCATTCAAGGATCCATTGCATGTTCCAGTTGGGCCTATTACAAGAGCAAGATCCAAGAAGATCCAAGAAGCACTTAATGGGCTGATTCAAGAGATTTGGGCTAATTCTAACGCAGGATGTTCCAAGCTTGACCCAAAGGAAGATGAAAGTGTAGTAAATTTAATTCAAGCTATTTAGGGCTGATCTGACTTAATTGGGAGTGATTTATGGCATGAATTAATGGCTGATTGACTTTCCAGCTCTGTATCAGTTAAGGCAGATTTTTTTTCCTATTTTGGATCTGCTAATTTCAGACCAAATCAACTTTTATTTAGAGTTTTATTATTTAGTACGTTTTTTAGGTATTTTCCTTGTTTTTAGGTGCATTTAATGCTTTTTAGGTCAAACTTGATTCTTGATATGGTAAGGTATCAATTAGGAGTTATTTCAGAATATATTTTCTTGTCTGTCAAGTTTTGTGGAGTCCTTAAATAGGCTCTGAAATCGTAAACGTTTTTCAGAATATTGTTGAATAAAATTCAGAAAGGTGAGGCTTTGCTCTCTTTTGGTTCTTCAAGAACTGTGAACTTATCAAGGATTCTTCCTTGTGGCGTTCAAATTTTATACCTTTGGTTCGTGATTCTTTATAATCATTGGGTCAAGGTCAACTTATACCTTTGGTTCGCGTTTCGATTATAAACGTTGGGTCAAGGTTTCTATCATAAATCTGATTTTTAGCTTTCCTGGGTTAAATATTCCAATATTTTTGTTGGGTCTCAAAGCGTGTCAATTGAGGTTCGCATCAGGTAAGGCTTTGCTCTCTTTTGGTTCTTCAAGAACTGTGAACTTATCAAGGATTCTTCCTTGTGGCGTTCAAACTTTATACCTTTGGTTCGTGATTCTTTATAATCATTGGGTCAAGGTCAACTTATACCTTTGGTTTGCGTTTCGATTATAAACGTTGGGTTAGGGTTTCTACCAAATATCTGATTTTTAGCTTTCCTGGGTTAAATATTCCAATATTTTTGTTGGGTCTCAAAGCGTGTCGATTGAGGTTCGCATCAAAAACCATTACTCTTGTACCGTTGACTCCGAGACAAGTGTATGAAGATCAAGTGAAACTGAAAAGAGAAAATGACTTGAAAAATTGTGAGATTGAGAATGCAAAAAAAGATGATGGGAAAGAGAGTGAAAGAATAAAAGAGTGTGAACAGAAAAAAGAGAGTGAAACCATAAAAAAGAGTGAAATGACAGTTGAGGGTGGGAAAAATGAGGGAAAAACAAAAAAACAAGGGAGTTTTTGTGCTAAGGCGAGTGATGTCAAGAGTGCTTTTTATACAAAACAGCCTATATTTGTACTCTTGTACAAAGAGGTGTGTTTTAAAACTAACGAACTTGACAAA
>NC_134022.1:18620672-18635672 GCF_040712315.1 Castanea sativa
CATTAGCTGCCGAGGACCAGGAGAAAACGTCTTTCATATCTCCTGAGGTAAATTACCACTACACGGTAATGCCTTTTGGTCTAAATAATGCAGGGGCCACTTATCAAAGGATGATGACTAGAATGTTCAGAGAGAAGATTGGGAGCACGATAGAGGTGTATATCGATGACATGGTAGTGAAGAGCAAATAAAATCATAGGCATGTTCACGATTTAATTGAGATATTTGAAATACTCAAGCGGCACAGGTTGCGTCTCAATGCTAAAAAGTGTCTTCAGCATGGGGGCTGGCAAATTTCTCAAGTATATGATCACCCACCAGGGAATAAAGGTGAATCCCGATCAGATAAATGTCATAGAGTGGCTCAAACCATCGAGTAACCCAAAGGAGGTACAGGTATTGACCAGGATATTAGCTATCTTAAACCGATTTGTTTCGAAGTCCGCTGATCAGTGTCGTCCCTTTTACCAATTGCTGAAAAAATGGAGAGGTTTTCAGTGAACCGAGGAGTGTCAGGGGGCTTTTTAGGACCTGAAGAAATACCTGGTGAGTGCACCAATACTGTCTTCCTCGGAGGCTGGTGAGGAGTTTTTATATATTTAGCAGTATCAGTGATGAGGACACAATTTACTGTTTAATTATTGTAATTTATTATTTTTGGTATTTTTATGTAAAAACGTTATTTTAGGTTTAGGTGATTTAATTCCTTGTTTTTAGGTGCATTTAAGGCTTTTTAGGTCAAATTTGATTCTAGATATGGTAAGGTATCAATTAGGAGTTATTTTAGAATATATTTTCTTGTATGTCAAGTTTTATAGAGCCCTTAAATAGGCCTTATGCTTGTAAACGTTTTTCATAGAATATTATTGAATAAAATTCAGAAAAGGTGAGGCTTTGCTCTCTTTTGGTTCTTCAAGAACTGTGAACTTATCAAGGATTCTTCCTTGTTGCGTTTAAACTTTATACCTTTGGTTCGTGATTCTTTATAATCATTGGGTCAAGGTCAACTTATACCTTTGGTTCGCGTTTCGATTATAAACGTTGGGTCAGGGTTTCTATCATAAATCTGATTTTTCGCTTTCTTGGGTTAAATATTCCAATATTTTTGTTGGGTCTCAAAGCGTGTCGATTGAGGTTCGCATCAATCTGAGCACGCAGTAAGCGTAGTATTAATGAAAGATCGGGGAGGAGTTCAAAAACTGATCTACTACATTAGTAAAACCTTGGTTGATGCAGAGAGGTATTTACCCTTAGAAAAGCTGGCATTAGCGCTAGTGCATGCAACCAGGAAGTTACCCCACTATTTTCAAGCCCATACGGTGCATGTGTTGACCGAGTACCCACTATAATCCTTGCTTAAGAGGACCGACTTCACAGGCCGGATAGCCAAGTGGGGGACCAGGCTTGGGTCATTTGATATTTGGTAAAGACCTAGAAGCTCGGTTAAAGACCAAGTACTTACCAACTTCATCATAAAGTTTACTCCTCGAGGGGACCAAGGGATTGTGTGTAGTGTGGAAACTCGACGTTGGGGGGTGTTTGTGGACAGTGCGTCCAGTGCAATGGGAGCGGGGGCTGGTATCCTTATAATATCACCAGAAGGGGTAAAAGTGGAACATTCATTCAGGTTGGGCTTTAGGGTATCTAGCAATGAGGCTGAATATGAGGTACTTTTTGCGAGGTTGAGGGCCACGCTTAGCCTGGGAGTGGCCGACCTGGAGGTGTGATGAGAATCAACAAGCATTCAAGGATCCATTGCATGTTCTAGTTGGGCCTATTACAAGAGCAAGATCCAAGAAGATCAAAGAAGCACTTATGATGCGAACCTCAATCGACACGCTTTGAGACCCAACAAAAATATTGGAATATTTAATACCAAATGATGCGAACCTCAATCGACACGCTTTGAGACCCAACAAAAATATTGGAATACTTGCCCAAGAAAGCTAAAATTCAGATTTTTGATAGAAACCCTGACCCAACGTTTATAATTGAAACGCGAACCAAAGGTATAAGTTGACATTGACCCAATGATTATAAAGAATCACGAACCAAAGGTATAAAGTTTGAACGCCACAAGGAAGAATCCTTGATAAGTTCACAGTTCTTGAAGAACCAAAAGAGAGCAAAGACTCACCTTTTCTGAATTTTATTCAATAATATTCTGAAAAACGTTTACAGACTTCAGAGCCTATTTAAGGACTCCACAAAACTTGACAGACAAGAAAATATATTCTGAAATAACTCCTGATTGATACCTTACCATATCAGGAATCAAGTTTGACCTAAAAAGCATTAAATGCACCTAAAAACAAGGAAAATACCTAAAAAACGTACTAAATAATAAAACCCTAAATAAAAGCTGATTTGGTCTGAAATTAGCAGATCCAAAATAGGAAAAAATCTGCCTTAAGCGATACAGAGCTGGAAAGTCAATCAGCCATTAATTCATGCCATAAATCACTCCCAATTAAGTCAGATCAGCCCTAAATAGCTTGAATTAAATTTACTACACTTTCATCTTCCTTTGGGCCAAGCTTGGAACATCCTGCGTTAGAATCAGCCCAAATCTCTTGAATCAGCCCATTAAGTGTTTCTTGGATCTTCTTGGATCTTGCTCTTGTAATAGGCCCAACTGGAACATGCAATGGATCCTTGAATGCTTGTTGATTCTCATCAGAGGGCCTTTAGCAAAGCCTGAACAATAAGTGAACTGATGCTCACCCCAATCTAAAGGACGCTCACAAAAAGCTTATATAAGCTCGTCTTTAGACACAGTCTTAAGATGTTCACAACCAGGGTAGTCAGGATGCGCTACCCTAGGGACATGGAGCACATCGGATACAAAATCAGAGGCGACCACGATGCGCGTACCTCGAACGCAAGTGAAAAACTGAGGTATTGAATAATTGAATCCATCCATTGGAGTACAACTCCTGGATCAGCACCAATGTACATGTGACCAAGATGTCACATAGTGACTCCCAACCCCTACTATGAATAACAGTGGGTAGTTTAGTGACTTGGTGTTCCGAATGAATGCCTCGCCTAGAAAAGTTCTCTAAAAAGTCTTTGCGGGCTTTATCATCACGGAACCGAATATGAGAGGGAGTAGGATCAAAAGAAATGGATGCCTTGGAATGTAGAGGGTTCCTTTCATCAAGACCAAGCCAATTGGTCGCAAACACACCTTCGTCAGGATCAAGCTAGTCGGTCGTAGACAACTCCATTATTAAAATCATAATGAAATAGTCTCTTAGTCAAATCAATTGTCAAGAATCATCTCAAAGTTCATCAATTACCAACTAAGTCACATATTCTCATTGTTTTGCCAAAAAGATAAGGCATTAGTCTATGTTCCAAAGTTTTAGGTCCAAGGGCTAGGCAATCTTTGAAATTCAACCTCAATTAAATCATGGTCACTAAAATCAGTGTCTTTTTTTTACATTGACATTCACTTTCCAAGCTTTGTCAATGAGGGGCATTCGGTAGACACTTGATTTTGCACCCATGATTTAATCAAGGAAGATGACTGGAGTGACCATCTATGTACCAAAAAATCATTGCTTCATTTTTCTTTGCATCACATGCATCAATTTGTTCTTAAATTGCATGCATCAAGTCATTCATTGCATATCATAACAAATATCTTGAGATTCTAATGATCACAAAGGTGTGTTCGGTTTCTAAATCGAACCATCGGATTGAAATATATCGCATGATAAAGTTTGCATGGTTCATATGCATTGTGTCTAGGAAGAGTCGACCACACACGATTAATTTAAATTAATTCTGATTGATCAAACAATTAAAATTAATTAAATAATTTGTGATTGGTTGATAATTAGTGTTTAAAATAGGGATGCATGCATAGGAATAAAAGGGATGATTGGATAACAATAAAGTTGTTGATGCGAACCTCAATCGACACGCTTTGAGACCCAACAAAAATATTGGAATATTTAACCCAGAAAAGCTAAAAATCAGATTTATGATAGAAACCCTGACCCAACGTTTATAATCGAAACACGAACCAAAGGTATAAGTTGACCTTGACCCAATGATTATAAAGAATCACGAACCAAAGGTATAAAGTTTGAACGCCACAAGGAAGAATCCTTGATAAGTTCACAGTTCTTGAAGAACCAAAAGAGAGCAAAGCCTCACCTTTTCTGAATTTTATTCAATAATATTCTATGAAAAACGTTTACAAGCATAAGGCCTATTTAAGGGCTCCATAAAACTTGACAGACAAGAAAATATATTCTAAAATAACTCCTAATTGATACCTTACCATATCTGGAATCAAATTTGACCTAAAAAGCATTAAATGCACCTAAAAACAAGGAATTAAATCACCTAAACCTAAAATAACCTTTTTACATAAAAATACCAAAAATAATAAATTACAATAATTAAACAGTAAATTGTGTCCTCATCAGACCCCTCCACTTGAAACAAACTCGTCCTCGAGTTCATCTTTGAAATCTGAAATCTTCCACTCCAAATAAACAAATACTTCGAATGCTTTAATGACTTGATCCTGTTATGAAACTTGAATCCTTCATAAAGTGTAGTAGAAAATTTCTTCTCATTTACTTTCAATTTATTTGCAACATCAATCAACAAAAGGTTGATAATAAAATTAAAATTTTCTACTCCAAGAAAATCAACAAATTGAATAGTCATCTTCAACAAATCAATTGAGACTAGAGGATTGTGAGTTGTGGACTCATCCTCATAATTAACCTCAATTGAATCTTCCACAATGTTCTCAATAATTACCATCTTTTTTTTTTTTTCTTTTTCTTTTTTTCAAGTTTTTTTCTTTTTTTTTCACTTTTTTTTTTTATGATAACAGGAAATAAAAGATAAAAGGATAGAAAACTGATTTTAGAACCTGTGCTCTGATACCAAATGATGCGAACCTCAATCGACACGCTTTGAGACCCAACAAAAATATTGGAATATTTAACCCAGAAAAGCTAAAAATCAGATTTATGATAGAAACCCTGACCTAACGTTTATAATCGAAACGCGAACCAAAGGTATAAGTTGACCTTGACCCAATGATTATAAAGAATCACGAACCAAATGTATAAAGTTTGAACGCCACAAGGAAGAATCCTTGATAAGTTCACAGTTCTTGAAGAACCAAAAGAGAGCAAAGCCTCACCTTTTCTGAATTTTATTCAATAATATTCTATGAAAAACGTTTACAAGCATAAGGCCTATTTAAGGGCTCCATAAAACTTGACAGACAAGAAAATATATTCTAAAATAACTCCTAATTGATACCTTACCATATCTGGAATCAAATTTGACCTAAAAAGCATTAAATGCACCTAAAAAAAAGGAATTAAATCACCTAAACCTAAAATAACGTTTTTACATAAAAATACCAAAAATAATAAATTACAATAATTAAACAGTAAATTGTGTCCTCATCAGTTGTGGATAATCTAAACTTTATCAAGATTTATTTTAAGGGATCTATCCACAAGATATTTTTCAAGATAATTGCTCTTAAAAAGCCTGAATTATCTAGAAAATAGATAATAAAAAAAATCATGGACGAAGGATGAAAACACGTCGAGATACAAGGACCAATCAAAAAACCCTAGAAAGAGAGTCCAAATGGCACCCGAACACGAAAGTGCGTTAGGCATCCAAGACCCAATTTGGCACTTTTGGAGTGCTAAACAGCACTTTGAAAGTGCTGAATTGCCATCATGTGGGCTTCGGCCCAACGGCTTTCGAGTGACAATAAGACACACCATTTTCGAACTTTTCACAAAAGGATGAGTCCGGATTCACATCCTAATTGTCCGTGCCTATTTTTTTAGAGATTTCTAGCCTCTATAAATAGAGTCTGGGTCTCATAATTCAATACATTCTTTTTTACGCTCTGAGAGGCATACGTTTTGAGGCTTACAAATTGTTGATATTCTTTGATCCTCTTTGAGATTTGTTACAAGAATTAGGGTTTTTAGGTTTCAAAGAGAATTGAATAAGTTTCTTTGAACCCTAAACATCCTCTTAAGAACGAAGAGTGCTCATGCAAGAGTTTGTTTCCTTCACCTTATCTTTGTTGTGTTTTTTTTTTTTTAATATTGATGAATTTTTTTATCCATAACATGAATGATTCATCATTATTTTGTTTGAAGCATGATTGTTCTTGTTAGGTTCTAAAAGTTTGGCACAATTGGCAAATTGTGAACACAAACTTGTCTATATATATATATATATATATATATATATATATATATATATATATATCCTAGAGTCTATAGGTATTATTAGACAATACTCAAGGTGATACAAGTCAAGATTCAAGAATATACAAGTTGCAGAAAGAAGAATTCAGAATTTGACTGGTTTGATCGATCGAGAGTCGTATCTGCAGAATTTTAAGTAAGGCCCAAACAGCAGTTCAAGCCCGAAAAGGATTAGGGTTTTAGATCTACTTCTTCTAGTATAAAAAGGAAACCCTAAGCAAGTTTTTAAAAGGCTTTTAAGAGAGAGGAGAGTGTACCTCTTTTGTAGATCTAGGGTTTTGTACCCAAAAGCTCTCTAGAGTCTTTTGTTGAGTTGTGTAATGAATCTTTTGTGAGATCTGAGAGGTGTTTACCTTCATACACACACATAGAGCTATCAAGATCAAGATTCACATCAAGAATTTGATGGTTGCTTCAGTTACTGCATAAAGAAAATTCATGAAGATCAAGATTCACAAGTAGGAGAACTTGTGGTTGCTGCAAATCATGGAAAGAAGTAGTCCGTGGACACGGAGCTATCATGGAGTCGTGGTAGTAAGTTTTCTACTCGGGGTAGCAATAGAATGTTAGTGGTCTAAATTCTATTGTACAAACTTCAATTCTTTCATAGTGGATTTGCTTTTTACCTTGAGGATAGCTAGGTTAAATCTTCCCTAGGTTTTTTAACGGTTAGGTTATCCAAGATCATCAAATCTTTGGGTTCTTTATATTTTCCGCTGCTTTACATGATATGATTGTTTTATTTTAACCTAGATCTGAATAATAAACCCAAGTATTCGCTTGGTAAATTAATTAGGTTAAACAATCTAATTTACAGGGATCTAAAAACGAACAATTTTTATGTGATTGTTATAATCTCTTTCTTGAATGTCAATAGTCTGCATGTGAACAACTTTTTTTCTCAAAATAAAAACAAAACTGCATCTTTATAAGATGTAGATCTAAATTTCTCTCAATTATAAAACTGATTTGTATGTTTCTTAGATATAGATCTGATTTTTTTAACATATGTAGATTCTTGAAATAAGGAAAAATATTAAACATGATTGTGTTTGTGTTTGTGTTTGTTGCATAAATTTAAATTATGAGTGAAACTCTCTTCTTAAAGAAAAATCTTTTTCATTTTTTAACATATAAAAAAAACAGATCTTATTTTTCCGTTATCAAGACCATTTTTTATTATCATAAAACGGATCTGATCTTTTACAAACTGAAAAACCATTTTTTTTAGTTCTTAAAAAAACAAATCTGGCATTTTTAACAAATCAAAAGACTTTATTTTATGTAATAAAAACATATCAGAATTTTTATCTCCAAAAACCACTTTCTTCTACATACTACAAAACAAATCTGGTATATTTGACAAATCAAAATTAATTTTTCTTACCAATCAAAACAGATTTGAATTTTTTTAAAACAAAAGAAGAGATTTCATTCATAAATAAATTTGTGTAATTTGATTTTATTTCATATTTTCAACATATCATTCATGACATGCATAAAATGGTACATTGGTCACAAGAGTTTAGAAGACCAGACTCTGTCTGGACTGAATGGGTGCCTAACACCTTCCCATTCCGAAACCTAGCCTCCGGATTTAGATTTTTGGTTAAGTAGATCTAGTCTTGTCTTTATTTATTTTGGGTATATAGTAACTAGGACAAAAAGCCACATATTTTTGGTAGATTGTAACAAGGACCCAAAGTCATGTAAAGTTCAAATTTTCAAATTTGTATTTTTTATTCAATCAATGAAATGAAGCAATTTAGTCATGTATTTGTATATTAGTTTTTCTTATTTTTGTACCAAAAAAAAAGTGACGAGTCCACACCATTTATCCAAAAAGAGAGGTGCCCTAAAAAGCACACCACAAAAATCTCTCTCTCCCTCTTTTGAGGGGCACTCATCAGGTGAGGTCTCTCACAATGTGATTTAGTCACAGAAGATATAAATTACAAGTTCTTTGTAAACTCAGAATTATAATTCATAGTCGGTGATGAAATTGAGCATTTCATCTGCAAAGACTAGAACATATCAACTAAGATGATTTGACTTGATCATGGAAGTGAAGACTTCTAGTTGATATGTTGATATGTTTTAAGTGTTAAAACATATTGAACTGGACCGCTGTGAAATTTATTATTCTACTAACGACTGTCAAATGAATAATAAATCTCACGACTTCTATTTACATAAACTCTTAATCCTGATAGAATAATGAACCTGATCATGAAATGTAGGTTACTTTGATATATCAAGAGTGAGATCTAAAGTCACGATCAAAACCTCAGTATGTTGGGCAGCCACATGTAATGTTGAAGGAACATAGATTCTCAAGATAAAATTCATAATCTCTTAACGGAAATATAAAATATTCCCTTAAGATAAGTTTAATGAGTTTGGTTATTTAGAGTGTTAGGTCTAACTACTTTAGTAAGAAGTTATTAAAGTATATATTTATGAAATTGGATTTCATAAATATATGATGAATAACTTAATGGATTAAACCGGGTATTCAAGAATTAAGATGTAGTAATCTTCAAAGTGGTAGTCAATATCATAACTTTGTATTACTACGAATATTTTAATGAAGGAGTTAAATGTATAATAAAATCTTGGGATATAATTTATTAATAAGGCCTATAGTGCAATTATATTTATATAGTGGTATTAAATATAACTAATGGTAATTTTGGGTTTGTCAAGAGTTGACAGAAAGGCCCAAAACCCATTAGAGCTAGTGCCTTATTTGTTCCCTTTTGGTCCCTCCAAGCCACATACTAAAGCCCAAATGGAATGGTCCAAAAGGCTAACCCAATTAGATAATTAGTTATATATAAGGAGAGAAACATATATAATTTTGTATGTATGGTAATATATGAAAATAGTGTGTATGTGAGTGTAAGTCATTCTCTTATTCTCTCTTGAACACATACATATAAACTGATTGAGAAAAAATACTTCTTGGACATTAGTGAAATTGGAGTGAAGATTAAAAGTGTTCCCAAGTACTTCTAATCTTTGGTTTTTGAATTTCACCGCACCAAGGTACGCTCTTTTGTTCTTAAATTCTGAAATTTACATAGTACATGTTATCAATTGCAAATGAAGTAGATCCGTTAATTTTCTACTGCGTATATTTTGTATACGACACAAACTATGTTTTTCCAACAGAGATTGCTGTCGAGATTTAATGAACAGTTTTTCTTTACTTGTTTCATGGTCAGATCTTCATGACTTTAACACTTGACTTGAACAACATGTTTCTTGAAGTACTAAACTCATCTTAGGTTTATCCAATTACAAGTACAATGTATTTTGTCAAAGAATTAGCCAATTAAATAAAATATGTCCTTAATAGTGGTAATGGTTGTGGGTTTGATGGTGGGGACAGTGGTTGTTTGGTTTGTGGTGGAGGTAATGGTTGTGGTGGTGATGGTGGGGATAGTGGTTGTTTGGTTTACGAGAGAGAGGCAATCCGATGAAGGGAAGAGAGAGAATAGAGAGAAGAGATAAGCTGGTGAGGAAGAGAAGGAGAGAGAAAACGTAATAGAAAAAAAGAATGGCACATGAAAATAAAACAATTGATGCAAAGTGTATTGTCAAATGTTATGTTAATGTAGAAAAAGTAATTTTTTGTGTGTTAAAATAGCATTTGGATACAACTCCTAATGCTAGTGCTCTTCAGCATCTTTTCCCAATTAGTTTCTGCACTAGCTTAAATGCGATCACAACCATTACTTCAAATCTAATCTAAAGGTTCTAAATCTGGCTTACGATGTGACATGACTAATTAAAAAGGCAGATGACATAATACTTAAAATTAAAAGACATAACATAAGAAAGTACTTTAAGTTTACGACACAAAAAAGCAATTAGAATCAACCAAGATTGATCACATAATCGAACGCATAGATGACTAGGCTTCCTTTTAGTATTCCTCTTTGGATGATCAAGTGTTTGTAATAAGTCCTCTTCCATATGCTTTGCATCAGATACCTATGAATGATGCCCTCTTTTTAAAAAATAAATAAAGTTGAGCTACAAGGCAGTTGGTAAATGATGCCCACTTTGGTCGCTAATTATCTAGACCAGGTAAGAAAATAATGGAAATTCTAAAGTTGTTAATAGGACCAATTATAAGAGAAATCTTCACTATTTAAATTACCATTTTTGGAGTATTTGTTGTGATATATTATGTTCTTCAGTTTTATTTTTTGATTAATGCCTTCTACTTTTGATATTCAGCATTACAGTCATTTTGTAAGCCTTCTACTCTGTAATTATGACATCTATATTGTTACATTCTTGCGGAGGTCTCAGCTTCAGCAGATCGGAGGGAAATATTCCAGATTTAGGTGGTCTGAAACACTGAGTTTTTGTAAGCTTCACGCCCAAACCACTAAGCAGGTTCAATTGTAGAGTAAATTCAAATAAACAACTAATAAGGAGCTACAGACACGAAGGTATGTAACAAGGTTTGGCTTCTGGATGACCCCCCCTGGGTTAATGTGCAAGGAGCTTCACTACTAATATTATTGGCATTTATCTCACTCAACCACTAAACCCAAGTACACCTAAAACTAGAACCCTCTCTATCTGCCCCAAGTACACCTCATATAACCATTTCCTTGCAACAGGAAGTAGTGTAGGACCTTTTAATCTAGTCATGCTATAAGTGTTGAAGTAATGTTATTGTCTTGTTTACTAAATAGGTATCTGACAAACAACTTGCTCACTGGGCATATTCCAGGGTGGACCAAGGACAAAGATAGTCGCCTGTATGGACAGTGATTGATCGCATGATTTCTTTAGGGGTTAGTTGCACATCTCTGTCTCTCAATTTGGACTGTTGATTGGCATTTACTATTTCCCCAAATTTTGCTTGAAGCTTTCATTTTCATCTTCTTGCTTGTGGCTCTATTAAAAAGCAATTGCTGAAAAAATTACTTTCCAAGTTATGTTAGTTGTCTGATATTTGGGAAGATTGTTCTGATAGCTTAATTTCGAGCTGGCTACAGAAGTTTAGTGGAATGAGCTTGAACTGATGTTGCATTATCATTGACAAGCCATATATGTATTTTAAGGAATAGTTCAATTTGGAAGATTGCTTAGAATGCTGATTTAGATTTACATGTTTCATGTTTTCAATAATACTACTACTTTTGAGGACTATATCAATTAGCCAAAATCCTTCATTTTGAAGTTAATTTAGTGAAGAAAGCCTACAACGAAGGCGTAGAGTGACAGTTAAATTAGCTAAAATATCATAAGACCTCATTTCAAGGTTGTTTCTAGAATATTGAAATGATTTCTTTTAAAAAATTTCTGTCCATATCAATTTTTTTTTATTAAAATACTCTTAAAAGGTACCTTTTTGTTCATGTTAGAAGTTATGTTGGGTTATGATGATTGTGTTTTTTTTTGTGCGGCCAAATAGATCTTTCTTACAATAATTTGTTAGAGAGCTATACACCACCTTGCCGAGTGGTGTCAGCCATCATCATCAATGACTTGGCCTTCTGGCCAACATCCATGGGTATATCTGCAAGGGGCTTCACTTTGTATACTCCCAAAATTAGAATCCTATCCATTTGTTTTGTCTTTTAGAATAAGGTAAAACTTAGGTACATTTCTTTAAATGGAGTATAGTAGGGTAAAACACATAGTTACATTGTTTGAATTTAAGTATTCTTAGAAAAAATAACACAGTTTGTGCTTTATTGATTAATACAACTATCTATTTGAATTTAATTGGAGAACTTAATGTATTTCTCCTAAGGAATTCCACCTAAGTTTTTCCCTTTATAATAATCTTAAAATGACCTTAAATAACTAGGTCTTTACTAGAGAAAATAGAGTTGGACCCTTTAATATAGTGTCCAATTGACAAGAATATTTTGTTAAATCCATTTTTTAGCAACAAATGAACTAGCTTAGGAGTTGATGATGTGGGCTTGCATGAATGAACTAGAAGTGGCTCAAGGGCTTGGGTGAATTGATGACATGGTAGCTGATGTGGTATCTATGTTGATGTGGCACCAATGATGTTTGGCTAACACAGCAGGGTTCTAGTATCATTGACATGGCATTGATGATGTGGCAAGTGAAGTGACCCACTGATGTCTCGCTGGCATGGTAGGATCCTATGTCTACACATGGCATGGCGTGGCAGGGCATGCTTGTGTGGCTGGCTGCATGGCTAGGGCTGGTGCCTGGTTGGCATTGCGGTGTTAAAGAAACTGAGTTGTTGATATTGTTGTTTGGAGAAGGACAGAAGGTGATGTATGTGAGATATTTGACAAGGCTAGGCAAATGTGCTCTTTTTAATGGTGTGGGAAAGGGGAAAAAATGACTAAAGGACTTGGTGGTTCTAGTGGACTTGAATTGTGTGTATGGATGTTACCTATCGTCAATTACAATTTCTTTCCACAATTTGAATTACCCACCAGATTTGAATCCAAGGGGATTTCTGGGGTTTGTTGCTCTTGCCTGTCGGGTTCTCTATCTCCTGCTTGTAGGTTATTGTGTTGTTAGGGCTTGATGGTTAAGGAACAGGTTCATGATGGCTTGCCAAATATTGGGTACCACCTTAATGTGTATTGGGTATGGCCTTAAATGTGCTTTGGCCTGGCAGCTTATGTCCACTGCGAAAAAACTTTGGTGGCTACTTCTTGTTATATGACTTGTGTACAAAATGAAATTAATGTAGGGTTTATAGAATTGAAAACTCCAAGCTAACCTTCAACAAACCCAAAGTTAATATGCTTGCTCTACAAGTATATGAGCCTACAATAGTCTTTGGCCTCTTGTAACATAAATTCTGACTCTTTCCATCTTGAATGGTTTAAACTGTAGACAATTTTAGCAAAATACTCTTTAAAATGTACTCTTGTTAGTGTTTGGAAATTCTAGTGAGGTACAATATAATAATTATGCTTTTTGTGTAGCCAAATAGATCTTTCTTACAATAATTTTTCAGAGTGCAATGCCATGTCAAGAAAATCTCTAACTTTTTAACTACTGGAGCTTTACACACTTTGCTCTCTTCTTAACCTTTCCAGTTTTCTGAAACTAACTAATTTTTCCATTGCATCAGAAATTATTCAAAAGCTTTTCTGGAATGGACAACTTGTTAAGCTTCAAAGTTGTAAAATTTTTTGAAGAACGGATGCTTTTAATTTTTTTTTTTTTCACTTTTATCTTCGATAACTGGCAATTAATGTGCTTCACTGATTAAGAATACTTAGTGAGTGCCTGAAGGACTGTCCATGTTCAACAGGTAATTATATATCTATTGAAATCAAAGTCTGAGGTATATGCTTCAGTTATCTAGTCGGGCGTGCCTCTTATAATTTCTTCAGCATATGAGGTGCTTCATTTTTGTTGTCTTGTTCAATATTTCATCTTGTACAAGACAACTTGATGAATTAATTTGAAATACAATGGAAAATTCATTGCTGTTTTATTATGTCTGCTTGATTTGGTGCTGCCTCTATATAGATTGGTAGTTAGTGCACACAAATTGTGGTGGGAAAGCAAGTACCGTTGGAAACATATAGTATGAAGCGGATGATGACCCACCCAGCTGGTGCAGCGAAATTATTTCATGTGAGGGAGAATTGGGGATTCAGTAGCTCTGGAAGATTTTGGAATTTAAACACTAGCACAAATGACTATGTAGTAAATAATGTATTCGAACTTGCAATGAATGAGGCTGAACCATACACAAGTGCATGCCTATTTCCTATTTCATTCACATATTATGCCCACCTATAAAGTGAAACTTCACTTTGGGAGGAGATAGTAATCAGAGGCAATAGATCTTTTTACAGTCTTGGTGTTGAAAGATTTTGATATTTGAAATTCTGCACCAGCGGTTGATAAAGCAGTTGTTAAGGAATATAAAGCAAATGTAATGAATAAAGTTTTGATGATTTGGCTTTATTGGTCTGGGAAAGGAACAACGGCTGCCCCAAAGAGAGGAACATATGGCCCCCTCACATTAGCTATCTTTGTGGATCCTGGTAATTGTATTGGAGATTTAGAATCTTCTTGGTGTTTAATATCTTCCACAGTTAGATTAGATTGATGAAATATGGAAGCATAGAAACTTAGCGGACGTAGAACCCCATACGTATCTGCATTTAGATAAAAGACTCAAAACCATATTAAAATGCACTTAGATGGAAGACAACAAAAACTTTATCATCATCTTCATATTTTAACCATGGTCTGCCATTGTTTCTTTGAACCATCTGTTGCTATCTTGCTTTGGATTTTCTGTATGGTTCTAAATATATTTCAGAATGTAATCTTAAAATTACTGAAGTTAGGTATTTTTATTTTCTATAGATTTCAGTCTCCCTGATGATGGAAAGAAGAAGATATCCATTGTGGTCGGAGTTGTAGTTATGGTGCTACTCATTTTAATGATCTTGGGCATTCTTTGGTGGAAAGGCTGTTTGGGAGGGAGTTTATTACAGGAAAATGGTAATATGTGCACATCTTATGTGGAAATTAGAAATGAAAAATGAAAATTTTTATTTTTCTTTGTCTTTCCCTAGATGATCAGCGCTCCAAAGTACACCTCAAAAGAAATTGCATACTTATAGGGCTCAGAGCATATGAAATTTTCTTTGGGATGATGCATGATGAATCATGTCATTTAGTTCCAATTTTGATGATAATGAGCCCATGAAATCATGCAAAAAAAAAACTA
>NC_134022.1:18640672-18650672 GCF_040712315.1 Castanea sativa
ACGTTTATAATTGAAACGCGAACCAAATGTATTAGTTGACCTTGACCCAATGATTATAAAGAATCACGAATCAAAGGTATAAAGTTTGAACGCCACAAGGAAGAATCCTTGATAAGTTCACAGTTCTTGAAGAACCAAAAGAGAGCAAAGCCTCACCTTTTCTGATTTCTATTCAATAATATTATGAAAAACGTTTACAAACTTCAGAGCCTATTTAAGGGCTCCATAAAACTTGACAGACAAGAAAATATATTCTAAAATAACTCCTAATTGATACCTTACCATATCAGGAATCAAATTTGACCTAAAAAGCATTAAATACACCTAAAAACAAGGAAAATACCTAAAAAACGTACTAAATAATAAAACCCTAAATAAAAGTTGATTTGGTATGAAATTAGTGACGTTTTTTACAAGCTCAGTACATTAAGAAGGCTGACGAGAAAATACAACCCGTCAGCCATTCTCATTAGGGCGCCTTCTTTTGACGATTCGAGGTCACACCCCTTACGTGGCGAAGTGAGGCTAAAGTATCAAGCTGACAAGTCAAGGTGGACGACCTTGATTGTGAAGGTCCTTAGCTGACGTTCTTTTTGGAGACGTACACAGGCTGACGACAGTATAGGAGGCACACGTGGGCTGACGACCTTGGCAAGTAAAAACTGAAGAAGTAATCCAACCTTCATTCTTAGCCTATCTTGACTTCTACATACGTGAATATAAGGAAAGTTCTTACGCTACACGTTCAACCTTAGTCAAGAAGACTCCTATAAGGAAAGGGCTCTATACAATAGGCAAAGATCCACGAATTACTCTTCTAAAAGCAAAGTACTTCTTCACCAAGGCGTTTAGAGGACAAGTATCCAGCAACCTAGACGACCTAGTCCACAGGACGGATTCGCCTTTCACAGCGCTCGTAAATTCATGCCCTCTTCCTCCAAAGTTTCGCATGCCACACGTGGAGAATTACGACGGATCCAAGGACCCATTGGACCACTTGGAATCCTTCAAAACCCTAATGCATCTTCAGGGCGTACCGGACGAAATCATGTGCAGGGCTTTTCTCACCACTTTGAAAGGGCCTGCGAGGGATTGGTACAGTAGGCTGACGCCTAATTCCATTGGCACTTTTAAGGAATTAGGCGCACAGTTCGTATCATACTTTATTGGAAGTCACCGACACAAGAGGTCTACTGCGTGTATATTGAGTATTAAGCAACGAGAAGACGAGACATTGAGGTCATATATAGCCCGTTTTAACAAGGAATCCCTCTCGATAGACGAGGCAGATCACAAGATACTTGTGGCAGCATTCATGAACGAGCTACGAAATGGTAAGTTCTTGTTCTCTCTATGCAAGAATGACCCAAAGACTATGTCCGATGTACATTACAGGGTGACGAAGTACATGAATGCGGAGGATGCCTTGCTCGCCCGAGAGGACAAGCCCAGAAAAAGGGAAGGACAGGAAGATGCACAACCAGACAGAAGACGAAAAAGGGCAAGAACCAGAGAGCGACGAGATGATCAACGACCCAAGCCGCCTATAGGAAGATTCACGAACTTCACTCCCCTAAATGCGCCCATCGACCAGGTGTTGATGCAGATTAAAGATGAGGAAACTTTGACCTTTCCTGGCACACTGAAGGGAGATCCCAACAGGAGACCAAGGGACAAATACTGCCGTTTTCATCAAGATCACGGCCATGACACCGCCGATTGCTACGACTTGAAAAAGAAAATAGAAGCTCTCATTAGGCGAGGAAGGCTGCAGAGGTTCGTCAACAAGGAGAGGGCAGACCCGTCACAAAATCAAGCCTCTCGGCGAGACAATGATCGCCCCAGACAACCTGTAGGAGATATAAGGATGATTGTAGGAGGCACCAAAATCGCTGGGTCTTCCAAGAAGGCCCGAAAGACATACATCAGAACGGTCCAGAACGTCCATATGACAGGTCCCACGCTTGAAAGGTCACGGATTGACAATCCCGCCATTGAATTTTCGGAAGTAGACGCCCAGCGCCTTCATCATCCCCACGACGACGCTTTGGTCGTCACCATACGGGCAGGAGACTATAACATACACCGAGTTCTCGTAGACAATGGTAGTTCAGCAGACATCCTTTACTATCCCGCTTTCCAACAGATGGGAATTGAAAAGGAAAGACTAATTCCGGCTAACGCCCCGCTCGTTGGTTTTGGAGGGGTGAGGGTACATCCACTTGGCGTTGTCACTTTAGCGGTAACCATTGGAGACTATCCACAACAGGTCACCCGGAATGTAACATTCCTGGTAGTCGATTGCTCGTCGGCTTACAACGCCATCATAGGACGTCCAACCCTCAACTCATGGAAAGTCGTAACCTCGACATACCATTTGATGATGAAATTCCCTACTGATCATGGAATTGGAGAATTGAGAGGAAATCAGGTATCCGCACGCGAATGTTACGTGGCCATGATAGAGATGGACAGTCACATTCAAGCCATGAACATAGAGGAACGTCGGGTGGCGATAGAGCCTGTCGAGAGACTCGAAGACGTACGTTTCGACGAAGCCCATCTGGAGCGAACGACAAAAATCTGCACCCTGGCCGACCCGGCGATACGTCAAGAACTCGCAACCTTCTTGAAAGAAAACAAAGACGTATTCGCATGGAGCCACGAAGACATGCCAGGAATTGACCCGTCAGTCATGGTGCACAGGTTGAATGTGTCGCCATCTTTCCCGCCCGTCCGACAAAAGAAAAGAACCTTTGCCCAAGAAAGAGATCAAGCAATAGCAGAAGAAGTCCGCAAACTGCAAGAGGCGGGATTTATCAGGGAAGTGTATTACCCCGATTGGTTGGCAAACGTCGTGATGGTCAAAAAGAACAATGGGAAATGGAGGATGTGCGTCGACTTCAAAGACTTAAACAAAGCATGCCCCAAAGATAGCTATCCCCTCCCGCGGGTCGACATCCTGGTGGATTCTACGGTCAAACATCAGCTGCTGAGCTTCATGGATGCATTTTCCGAGTATAACTAAATCCGAATGGATGAGGCTGATCAAGAGAAAACTTCGTTCGTAACAAGCCAAGACCTCTTCTGCTACAAGGTCATGCCCTTCAGCCTGAAAAACGCTGGCGCAACCTATCAGAGGCTCATGAATAAGATGTTTGCTCGACAGATTGGAAGAAACGTCCAGGTATATGTCGACGACATGCTGGTCAAAAGCCAGAGGGAAGAAGCTCATCTAGAGGATCTTAAGGAAACATTTGATACTCTTCGCTCCTACAACATGAAGCTCAATCCAAGCAAGTGTGCCTTTGGAGTGACGGCAGGAAAGTTCTTAGGGTACATGGTATCCCAAAGAGGGATCGAGGCCAACCCGGACAAGATTCAGGCCATTATGGGGATGGCCCCTCCTAAAAATATTAAAGAAGTACAAATCCTCAATGGCAGGGTCACCGCACTTAGTAGATTTGTGTCGAAGGCGGCGGATAGATGTCTACCTTTTTTCCGAACATTGAAAAAATCCTCTGAATGGACAGCCGAGTGTCAACAAGCGTTTGAAGATCTGAAGGTCTACCTCTCTTCGCCGCCGTTGCTAAGCCATTCACAACCAGGAGAAGAACTGTTCCTCTATCTGGCCGTTTCCCCGGCAGCTGTCAGTGCGGCCTTAATTAGAGAAGACGACAAGGTTCAACGACCCGTGTACTACGCGAGCAAGGCATTGCACGGTGCAGAAGAGAGATATCCCCCCATGGAAAAACTTGCCTTCGCTTTGGTTACAGCGGCCCGTAAACTTAAGCCATATTTCTAAGCCCATACAATAGTCGTCCTAACGGACAAACCTTTGCGACGAGCAATGGGCAGCCCCGCGGCTGCCGGACGAATGGCATTGTGGTCGATAGAACTAAGCGAATTTGACATACAATATCGCCCCCGCATTGCGATCAAGGGACAAGCGGTGGCCGACTTCATCGCGGAGTTCACCAGTGCGGAAGGCGAAGAGGAAAAGAATCCCCAATGGAGAATTTTCACTGACGGGTCGTCCAACAAGAAGGCTAGTAGGGTAGGGGTCGTACTTAAATCTCTGGAAGGCGACGAGCTCAAATGTATGATTCGCCTCGATTTTCCTACAACTAACAATGAAACTGAGTACGAAGCCCTGATAGCAGGCTTAGACCTTACCCAAGTTGTAGGGGCCGCGAACGTAGTTGTTCACTGCGACTCCCAGGTCGTCACAAGCCAGGTAAACGGCGAGTACGAGTGCAAGGGTGAAAGAATGAAGAAGTACTGGGAGCAAGCGAAAAAGAGAATAGATGGGCTGCAAGCCAAAATAGTCCAAATTCCAAGAGGAGAAAACATGTCGACGTCTTTCCAAAGCCGCATCTGCGGAGCCTATGATCACCATTGACAAGGTACTTTCTTTTACTCAGTCCTCACCATTAATTGACGTTGTCAACATACAGGAAATTGGTTCCAAAAACAATTGGACCACGCCTTTGATCTCCTACCTAAAAGTTGGCACGTTGCTTGATGAGAAGGAGGCTGCCAGGAAGCTGAAGGTCCGGTCAGCACGGTTTGTTTTGATAAAGAACGTTCTCTACAAAAGGGGCTTTTCTCGACCGTACCTAAGATGTGTAGACCCCGAAGAAGCAAACTATGTTATGAAAGAAGTACATGAGGGGATATGCGGCAACCACTCTGGATCACGGTCATTGGTACAAAAGTTGATTCGGGCCGAATACTATTGGCCGACAATGCAAAATGACGCCCAAGTTTATGTGAGAGCTTGCGACAAGTGTCAAAGGTTCAGCAACATCATTCGGCAACTGGCGGAAGAATTGACCCCCATAACCACCCCATGGCCGTTCGCCCAATGGGGGTTGGATATCATGGGACCATTCCCAATGGCAGCAAGGCAGCTGAAGTTCCTCGTCATCAGCATCGATTACTTCACCAAATGGGTTGAAGCTGAAGCCCTAGTCACAATCACTGAAAAGAATATAAGGAGTTTTGTATGGAGAAACATTGTTTGTAGGTATGGAATTCCAAGAGTCTTAATTTCGGAAAACGGTAAACAATTTGACAACGACTCCTTCCGAGCCTTTTGTTCAGAATTAGGAATCAAGAACCATTATTCCTCCCCGGCCCATCCTTAAGCAAACGGACGAGTGGAAGTCACTAACCGATCCTTGCTTCGAATCATCAAGACTCGGCTCAAGGGGGCAAAGGGCGTATGGCCTGAGATACTACCCAGCGTGCTATGGGCATACAGAACGACAGTACGAACCCCTACAGGAGAAATCCCTTTCCAGCTGACATACGGAAGTGAAGCGGTTATTCCAGCCGAGATAGGACTCACGAGTTATAGGGTGGACAATCATGACGAGGGAAGAAATGATCAAGAACTTCGTTTGCAATTGGATCTAATTGACGAGGTAAGGGCGGTGGCTGAGCAGAGACTCGCACGATACCAGGACCTCGTAGCCAAGCATTACAACTCCCGAGTCAAGCACCGAGACTTCAAAGTCGAAGATCTTGTTTTAAGGAAAGTAATGGGTGCAGCTAGAGATCCCACACAAGGAAAACTCGGCCCAAACTGGGAAGGACCCTACAAGATTGTATCATGGCTAAGAAAGGGCACCTACCACCTAGAGACTCTTGACGGGCAGAAACTACGACACCCATGGAACGCCGAGCATCTCAGAAAGTATTACCAGTAGAAGATAGCAAGCAGAACATTATTCCTCATTACCAGTTTATGCTCTTTAATTATTTGTCTTAGTTTATCCCTGTCTACAGTATATTTTAAGTCCAAAGGGCTAAAATTTTGTCTTTCCTTTTTGAACAAAATTCTACTTATGCATTCATCATAATAAGAGGAGGTTCATTCAGAAACGACCAGTAAATTTTTATGTCTCGAAGAAAACAGCAAATCTTCTACTTCTAAGTCCACAAAGTGGACGGCCTGCTTCTAAGTCCACAAGTGGACAATCCTATAGCCAAGTTCACAAAGTGGATGACCTTCTTCTAAGTCTACAAAGTGGACGACCTGTTTCTAAGTCCACAAAGTGGATGGCCTACTTCTAAGTCCACAAAGTGGACAATCTCATGGCTAAGTCCACCAAGTGGACGGCCTCATGAACAAATCCACAAGGTAGACGGCCCTATGGCCAAGTCCACAAAGTGGACAACCTACTCCTATCCACAAAGTGGACGGCCCCATGAGCAAGTCCACAAGATGGACAACCTTGCACCTAAAATCCACAAGGTGGACAAACCCAATCCTAGGCCAACAAGGTGGACGGCCTCATTGCTAGGGAGAGGGCCTTATCACTGAGTACATAAGATGTACAAGGGCAATAAAATGCTGATATGTTCCCTCTTGAAACCGTCACCTTGCCACGATGCAATTAAGTGACGGTGTTATGTTCAAAGTGACGGACATACTGCAGTCACCTCACAACAAGTTAGCTAAGTTGACAGTATTGCTCGTGGAAATGATGGGCGTATAGCCAAATGGATACATCGAACTAGATTAGCTTAAAAAAAAAAAAAAAAAAAAAAAAAAAAAAAATGACGCCTTTAGGAAATTGACAGGCATACAATTAAGTCTTATCCAACGACGTCACTCATGAAACTGACGGAATGATAAAAACAACCATAAGTTTTTATGGAAAAGAAGCTGACGCCGTCACCAGTCCAACAAAAATTGAATTGAAAATGAGAAAAAAAAAACCCGTCACCTATAAGCTGACGAGCTCATCACGAGCATATAATTCTGACTTAGAATAAAAAACACACATACTCGAAGCGTAAAATGACATTAAAATTAACATAGGCGATGCCTTTACAAAAGCCCAGAAAAATGGGCGTCAAGTACTACAAGTTCGTCTACACTTTTTCTTTTTTCTTTTTTTTAAAAAAACAAAGAAGAAAAAAAGAAAAGAAAATTTTGAGTTCATAAGGGGGCCTCAGGGTCTTCCATCGTCTTCGGTAGTAAAAGGCTGGGCGCAAGAGAGAGAAGGGTTGATGGCATTTGGGTCGTCATTGTGAGGGTTTGCTGGAGTCAGAGTAACGGATTGATCCACGGCTGGCTGAGTTAGAACGACGCCGTTGTCTCTCTGGCTATTATCGTCAGCTTCTACATCGACGACGTCACCTGCAGGGGTTGACGAGATGGACTCATCCATTGAAATCCTTAACAAATCCAAGTTAGGATAGACGGATTTTACTTGTTTCAAGCAGTCCTCGAACCCGTCACCATAGTAGGCAGCACAAGCGTCTATGAAGGATGACGAATCCTTAAACTCCGTCACAGCATCGTTCCTAGCCGTCTCCACCTGGACTAGGATGGACCTCAGCTCTTTTTTCGCCGTCAACTTGGCCTCCTCTTCCAGCTCCCGTCGGCAGATTACCTCCGTCAGTTTCTCCTTATAATTCTTTAGCTCCACACCCAAAATGTTGTTCGCATCCTTATATTGCGCTTGACCATCAGCCAGGTACTTGACGCGCTCATGCAGACAGGCAATCACCCCTTCCTTGGCGGTGCACCTGTCTGACAGAGCCTTCATGCGAACCATAGCCTACAGAAAAAAAAAAAAAAAAAAAAAAAAAAAAAAGGGACAAGACAACGTCAAGGTATAAAGATTGGTCGGGCACCAAAGTAGAAAGCAAGGCTCACCCTGGTAAGGTCAAAAAGGCCTGACGCCCTTATCTCGTCAGTAGTTTGCTCAGCACAAGGGTCCATTTCTTCATCCCTCAAGATGGACTCCATCACCTCTACGGCGTAGCCTTTATGAGTCAGCAAACGACGTACAGATCCCTGGGAGATGGGACCTGACGAGGTCATTGGCCCCTTGCCTGCCCCGTGAACGGACCTCGGAGGTGACGGCCTTCGAGAAGACTTGTCCCCGGGAGTTGGGGCAACCTTCTTCCCTGGACGGTTGATGCGAACCTCAATCGACACGCTTTAAGACCCAACAAAAATATTGGAATATTTAACCCAGGAAAGCTAAAAATCAGATTTATGATAGAAACCCTGACCCAACGTTTATAATTGAAACGCGAACCAAAGGTATAAGTTGACCTTGACCCAATGATTATAAAGAATCACGAACCAAAGGTATAAAGTTTGAACGCCACAAGGAAGAATCCTTGATAAGTTCACAGTTCTTGAAGAACCAAAAGAGAGCAAAGCCTCACCTTTTCTGAATTTTATTCAACAATATTCTGAAAAACGTTTACAGACTTCAGAGCCTATTTAAGGACTCCACAAAACTTGACAGACAAGAAAATATATTCTGAAATAACTCCTAATTGATACCTTACCATATCAGGAATCAAGTTTGACCTAAAAAGCATTAAATGCACCTAAAAACAAGGAAAATACCTAAAAAACGTACTAAATAATAAAACCCTAAATAAAAGCTGATTTGGTCTGAAATTAGCAGATCCAAAATAGGAAAAAATCTGCCTTAACTGATACAGAGCTGGAAAGTCAATCAGCCATTAATTCATGCCATAAATCACTCCCAATTAAGTCAGATCAGCCCTAAATAGCTTGAATTAAATTTACTACACTTTCATCTTCCTTTGGGCCAAGCTTGGAACATCCTACGTTAGAATCAGCCCAAATCTCTTGAATCAGCCCATTAAGTGCTTCTTGGATCTTCTTGGATCTTGCTCTTGTAATAGGCCCAACTGGAACACGCAATGGATCCTTGAATGCTTGTTGATTCTCATCAACGGTCTTCCCTACCGTCAGGTTTCCTCTTGGCCACGACCTTCCCGACGGGCTTAGGGGCAGACAGTGGGGTCGACTCGCCCCCAGCCTTCTCTTGCTGTTTTTTCTTGGCCGCAGCGGCAGCTCGAACCCTTTGCTTAGCTGACTCCATTTCTGCGAAAAATAAAGGTTAGAAAGAGACAGCGTTAGGATAAAGACAAGTTGAAGAATACTCATGACGACGGGAATAAGCGTTTAATTTGCAAGCTTCCTCCGTCGGTTCAGGACCACCACAATATAAATGAAGAGTATCTAATGTGATTAAATCCCGACACTTTCTCTTGTCCAAAGGAATGGCCGTCACTCGACGAATAAAATCCTCTTGCTCCGCGGTAATGCGTGGACGATTGTTAGCTGCAATGAAAGGTGACGGGTTAGGATATCAAATAAGTAGACGAAGTGAGAAGGTCGACGGGATTAACCTGAATTTCTAACATATGCCCATGTGTTATCAAAACCATTGGGCATTGACTTCCATTCCTCTTGACGGCATACCCAATTTGTTCCTTCTACAAAGAAGTATCTGCCCTTCCACTTCCTATTGGAATCAGGCATATGTGACACTAATTTCAACTCCTTTTCCCTCACTGCAAAATGATACACTCCTTTTGACGAGGAAATGTGTTGAGGACGATAACACCAAAAGAACTCGTCCAAGGTCAGCTGACGGTTCCCACCACTCAGACTACCCCACAAGATCTCGACACCAATAAAGGTTCACCAAGCGTTGGGAGCAATTTGGCTGACGGATATCCCAAGGAAATTAGCTAACTGACGATGCAACGCCGTCAGCGGTAGCCTTAGCCCAGCCACGAACATGGCATCATACATGCCGACGTCCGCTGTTCGTCCCGAGTAACACCTCTCGCCTTCCTCAGGAAGACGGATGGGAATGTCGTCTGGTATTTGGTAGCGGGACCGCAAACTCTTGAAAACATTCTCTGACATCGTCGGGAGAAACTTGTTGACGGACCACTCTGAAAGTAAGATGAAGGGACGATCATCACCAGAGGATCCCGAGGTACTTTTTAAGGTCTCCTCGTCGTCGTCACTCTCACCCCCGTCACTGATACTCGCCTTTTCATTAATCCCCTGGTCTTCATCGTCTACCCTTTCTTCGCCACCATCACCACTCACCTCACTTCCTCTAGAACTCTCTACTTCACCGTCAGAAGGAGTTGACGATTCTCTTTCTGACGACCAGGATAGGCCCTCCGCAGGCTC